>NW_004955420.1:19500238-19505249 GCF_000276665.1 Chinchilla lanigera | reverse complement strand
GGTCTCACCAAGTTGCTCAAGGTGGCCTCCAACTTGTGATCTTCCTGCATCAGCCTCCTAAGTAGCTGGGATGAAAGGCCTGTGTCACAGTGCTTGGTTCCAACCTTTCTGAAAGAAACAAAAAGTTAATATAAATAATCAACTCAAATGCAGCACATGATTAAAATGTGTATGAAGACAGATCTTTTCTTAACTCTCTGTTTGTTTTACCTAGAAGTAAATATTATCATCTGTCCCTTATTACACTTCCAATAATAAACTGAAGTACAATATAATATAGAATACATCTGTATATATATGAACTCCTTTAAAATTCACTGTATATAAAATATGTACACAAGGGGACTATTACCTGCCTTTTTTGCATTTTGCTTTTTCATGTAATCATATATTTAAAAGACGATCATTTCAGTATTCATATATTTATGTCTGAAATCCTGTAGTTGTTGCTTGCTTTTCTCTTGCTATAAATGACTTTGAATTTACTTTTAGATAGGCTATACTTACTTGTCATTCCTCTATGTGATATGAATTTTAATGTTAATTTTTTCCATTGTTTGAAATCTTCTTTTGTGTCCTCATGAGCATTTACCTTTTCCTCCTCATAGAACATGTATATTTCTTACATATTTATCTTTTTAGTTTTTTTTTTGTGTGTTCTTGTTTAAATTATTGCACTATTTAATTTTGTGTATGTGTGTGTGGAGGGGGTCTTGAATTCAGTGTATTGAATTTTCTACTCAACCAGTTTATAAATTTTCTCATTATTGGATTATTTGTAATGGATTCTTTTAGGTTTCTAGTTAAATTGTCAAATGATCTGCCAATGACTGTAATTTACCTTTTTTCTTTATTTTTATACCTCATAGATTTTTTTCTAATTGTATTTCTATCTCCAGAAGAGTAAATATTAAATAACTGAGAATATATGTGCTTTCCTTGTTTTTGACTTTAACGGGAATGCTTATTAATTGTGATGTTTTCTTGAGATATATATTATGTTAATGAGTAGTCAGATTTATTTTGAGAGTATTTTTAATTTTGCACTTGAGGTTGCTTATTAAGTGCTTATTGTTTTTAGAAAACTATGGCCCTCATCATAAATTCTAAGAAAACACCATATACTGTTTTTTTTTTTTGTCCTTTGAATTTGGTGCAACATATGAATGAAATTTTTAAATATGATACTATGTTAGTATTACTGGAAGAACGTACACTTGGTCAGAGTCTGAGTATTTCTTCCTGGTGTTACGGGAATGTAGAGGTCAGTAATTTATTAATGATTTTCACATCCACTTTTGTAGTGAGTTTGAAAACTCGTGTGTGTGTGTGTGTGTGTGTGTGTGTATGTTTGTGCACGTGTGCATGCATTGTCAGGTTTTAGTATCAATGTTATGCTTACAGCATTATAAAATAGTGAGGAAGCTTTTCTTCTCTATTATTTTGAAAACTGCATTTATACAATAAATTCCTTAAAAACATAGACCTCCCTGTGACACCACTGTGACTGGTGCTTTTTCTTTTAAAGAGGTGTAGAGGTCTTTGCATTTGAAACACTTTTCCTTTTTCTGTGGTAACTAGGACAATCAACTTTATATCTCTTCTTTGGCCATTTTTAATTTTTTTTTTTTTTTTTTTTTTTTTTTAAGAGAAGTCCCCTATTTCGAGTTCCTTTGCATGGAGTTAAATTATTTTTGGTGATACCTTTATTTTCTCTTTATTTATGATTATATTGACCTTACCTGTACTTATAAATTGGTGGGGTTGTCGTGCATTGCTCTATCCCTCCCTTTTGATTAGTTTAGTAATAAAAATATCAAAAAACCCAGGTTTTGCATTTATTTTTTGACTCTGTCATATTCTCTTTAAATCTTCAATAATCCCTTCTGCTTTGTCTGGGTTTACTTCGTTGTTTTTCTCATTGCTTGACCTTGACCCTTAATTCAAGTGCTTTTACTTCTACTTTTTAATGAATATAAATAGGCTATAGCATTTCCTCTCAGCCTTACTTTAGTTATATGTCTTATGCTTTGTTAAATAGTGTTTCTGATCTTATTTTTAGTTAGTTGGCTGTAGCTCCATAAAATACCAGCACAGGGGCCTTATCTGTTTATTCATCTTGGACCTACCTCAATGCCTATTGTGTACTTGTCCCACATGTCAGCAGTACTTAGGAAGCATTTTTGGAGGGTCTAGGTAGATGAATATGTGGAGGTTCCTGGGACAGCCTCACTGAAGAGTGTATGGGAGTTCAGTGCCTCTTTCCCTCCCTCATTCTGTGTGTCTCTTTACCTATATCCTTTGCAATAAATGGGTAGTCTTAAAAAAATTTGTATGAAAAAAAAATTGTATGAATTAATAAATTCCCATGGAGTACTTATAGAATTTGTGGCTGCTTCCCTCCTGATTTCTTTGGATATTCTCTTCAGGTATACACTCGTGTGGATACATAAGATAATATTCAACAGGCTTCACTCTACATTTTCAGGGCATGGTATTAAATTAGTGTTTAAATTCTACTAATACAGCTTTCTGTAAAATAAATGTGGCTCTTCTTTTCCTGAAAAATAACCCATGAGAAAACATATTTCAGTAGAGCCACAATGCCAGGGGCCTTAGGAGAACACAGTTCCTACGATGCTCCTGAGTTTTGTGACCTTAGACTCTTTACCTAAATCTCGAAGAGAAACCCAGTGTGAGTATGCACAGTGATAAACACAGATCTGCTAGCAGAGAGGACAGTTCAGAGTCCAGGAAAGCCCAGAACCTGCAGCTGCTCACTTTTCCTTCATGTCTTATTTGAAAACAGTTTTAGTTCAATAACTCTCAATTTTCAGAGGAAAGCGAAAACGAAAATGCAAAGAAGGCAAGTGATTCATTCACAGTCGGCGAGAGTTAGAGGTGTGCCGTGGGACTAGCACTCTGGCTTTCTGTGTCTGCAGCCAGGGCTATTTCTGGGTTCCCAGGGAGCCTCCTGTACCTTGCTCCAGTGTGCATTTTTAGATGGACTTGCTATTTGATTACCACCATGGGCAGGCTCCAAGATCCTTGCTAAGGCACAGACTGTGGCTTTGCTGATCCCTGAGGGAAAAACTGTGATTTAGGCTCTGAGGTCTAAGAATTGCAGACTTCGTTTCTCATCTCTTGACAGAGCTGCTAATCTGGGTGCCAGTGGTGTTTCTTCTACACGGACACCTGCCCACACAGCGTGATTAGAAATCATAACGGTGACGCCGATGAGTCTTCCAGGACTCCCACGTTCTTTGCAAGATATTTCTGTTAATTGTCTCTACCAGAATCAGTTGGAAAACTTTTTCTTTTCTTTTTAATTTTTTTTTCTCTTCCTAAGTCATGTAAAACTGCTGGGTGGAATTCGGGAGTAGATTAAAGATTTGTCCTTGCTATGAATGGTGTGTCCTTTTCCATGCCAGGGATTATAGAACCATGGAGACATAGTATAGTGAAAAGCATGCTGCCTCAGATACAAAAAGATTTGGGTCCAGTGGTGCCAAAGGTTTTCTATAACTCACTGATAAAGGCTACTTCCCATCACTTTCCCTTCTGTTAAATGGACCTCCAGTAATGTTTTAGCTAATTTATTAGGGTTTTGACAATCAAATGAGGTCATGAGCAAGGAATGCTTCATTAACTCTGCGCTGTAAATGAAGAGGATTGTTATTAAAGTTATTGTTGCGTTATTGCTATCTTAGCTGCTTAAGGTTATATTTAGTGTAGTACAATCAAGCAGTGTAGGTGTGAGAGCTGAGAAGGCAGCTTGTTGTATTAGTCTAATATTGGGGAAGATCGGAGCTGATAAAAGACCAAAGTCATCCCCCAAACTGCTGTGTAATTGGTCTGTTTATTGAACTACTGTGTTGAAGTAGAGAAAATCTGAAGCCATAGGGACTGGTGCACAGTGGGAAAAGAGGAATCTCAGGAGCTGAAAGCCTCAATGGAGAAATAAAAGATGTGGGAGAAGAACAGGAGGCTACAGAGAGGGCACATGATAGAGCAGTAATGATCTGGAGGCGACAGGAGCAATTATGCAATTAGAGAAGTGCCAGCACTGTCTTTGGACCTGTGTGTCTGGAGTGTGGGAGGACAGGCAGACACACATAGGGAGGCTGTAGGGAAAACAGCATCTTCAAGGAAGCATCTTCTCCAAGAAAGCTCTCCAAAACTCTCCAAGCAGGGAGGAGCTGGTTCCAAACTCCTTGGCTCAGGAGAGCCTTCTTATTTATTTGTTTAAGCATCCTGCTATTTACATTCTACTTTGTTCATAGTACTTTGCAAAAAATATTTTTGGGCTGGCTTTTAAATTTAAAGTTTGAGTATATAAAAAAAGCATTTAACACTGTTTTTGATAGGATTGAGCTAACTTTGATAATCCCTTTTTTTTTCTTTTTGGGTTCATCATTTTCTCACCTGCAAAGTGCTGGACTCCATGGACTCCATGGACTCCATGATGTGGTTTCTATTACACTCAGCACCTTTACTGAAGGGAAAGAATTTTTCTAACACTAGGATTAAAAAAAGTGGAAGGTGAATGTGTAGAGATTTCTGTGACAGTGCTGTGGGTTCAGGAATGAAGTAGAATATTTCCTAAAGTCCTTTCATTTAGTAGCAGACTTTACCTTGTAAATTTAACTAGGATGACTTCAGCTTGTATTTCTTTGACTTACTTACCCACCTAATTATCTACCTAGGAAAGATGGCCTTTTCTTTGATCGTTGGTTGGCTTGATGAATCAGGTAAGCTGAGTTGAAGAAGAAATGAATGCCAAGGGAAAAGTTTGAGAAAGTAGATGACCGTAAACAGGCTAGATGACTATCTTAATGGACATTGAAAGCACATCCCTCAGCCACTGTAAAATGTTTGGATACATGTCTTTCTTTCTTGAGAGCACAGGTGGAGATAGATTTCATTCAGTAAAACAAGACCAATATAATCTATGAGCCTTTCACTTCAGGTTTGGGAAGATATATATATATATATATATATATATATATAT
>NW_004955420.1:19387782-19500138 GCF_000276665.1 Chinchilla lanigera | reverse complement strand
AAAATTCAGCAACTAGCAAAAATAAGGACATTTCAATCACCAATTTATTTATTTCTTGGCAGAGCTGGCCTTTCTTGTCCATTTATTTATTTCATTATTTTTTGAGAGCACTGTTTAATTCATTTAATTTCTTGCTTCCGGTGAACGTTCTTTTTTAAAAAATAAATCAAATGCATTTGAAATGCTTTTAATTTATTATAAGAGTACAAAACCTGAGGCATCACTTTGTATAATGTCTTTTACTGCGTTTCATTGTTGTCAGCTCTTTTCTTGATAGACTTTCAATTTGGCTGGCCACAGGTTGAGAGCATTCATTCCTCAGTTGTGTTTACCAGTTCATGCTGTTGAGTTACAGAGGGTTCCTCTGTGCTCTTTGTTTCTCTGCCTCCTGTACCAACATTGTACCTAACCAAGCAAGGTGCGCTCATCAAGGCTAGGGAGCTGGTGCTGATGTAGCGTGACTAATGAAGCTATAGACACTATTCAGATTCCCCCTGCGTTTTTATGGGTTCCAGTGCAATTCTGGATACTGGTCTGCAGTTAGTTTTCATGTCTTCTTAGTCTCCTCCTGTCTGTGACTGTGTCTCAACCTTTCCTGGTTTTTCATGACCTTGACACCTGTGATGTGTCATAGTTAGGTATTTTGTAGAATGTCTTGATTTGAGTTTGTCTCGTGCTTTGCTGTGATTAGAACTGGGGTGTTAGATTTCTGGGGAGACTATCACGAATGTGAAGTGTCCTTATCATTCACCTGTGCGAAAGTACGTGGTCTCACCAACTTAACACTGGTGATGTTGACCTTGATGCTGGCCAGTTTTAATGGAACACCAGTTAGCGGGGACTATTACCATCGTGATACCTTTGGAAATCACCAACTAGTCTACACACTGCTAACTTTATTATAAAGGGGAGCTCAGCCTCCCAAACACATAGCTCCCAAACTTCAGTTAGGAAATATGATTAGGATGCTAGGACTGTGCTGTGGATTGCTGTGCCTTACTCTTTAGTCTCAATCTTGGGCCCACATGAAGGTTGAACTGAGCTGTCATGCTGGTCTGTATATGCTTATGTAGTAAACAACACAGGGATGGAAACCTGCCTCAGAAACCAAAAGTCCAGTTGCAGAGAGAACCCTGGGAAAAGCAGGAAAGAATGGGAGATAGACTACCTGTCCTTCACACTGATTTTTGGCAGTGATTTTTTCCCCCTTGCTAAATACAGCTCAATGGATCCCAGCCATTCATGAGGTAAAATTTACCTCAATTTAGGTAAAATGCCTGAGACAGTAAGAAATAATGCAATGTGATGGACAAAATACCTTTTATAATTGACAAGGACAGAGAATTTTCTTTGTTCATGACCCAACTAGAAGGTAGGAGGGAAGAAAGTTTCTTGCTTCTTTCTTTCAGGATCTTCATGCATTGGCGCGTTTTACATGTGCTGAATTTTCTCTATTTCATTCTGTTCTCAGAGGGTGCACAGAGGTATTGGCAAGAGGAAATATTGTGACTAAAGCTAGAAAAGGAATCTTTTACAAGCCACAAAAGGTCTGAGGGTAAGATCTCAAGTTCTTAGTGTGATGGTATTAGTAGGAAATGTATTTCAGTGGGGACAGTGGGCAAGGTGCCACGCTGTTGATAGTAATCCTTGGTTTTATTGATTTTCCTTACTGTTCCATCTGGGTTCGAGCCATTTTCCCCATCTGGCATTTGCCAACACCCTGTGCTCCTGTCTCTTGTTCCTGAGGCGTAGGGTTGAGAGAACCACATTACAGTGTAGGGAGAATTTGCCTGTGGGGATACCAGTGTCACGAGAACTATGGTGAAACTTGACCTCTTGTCTCCAAGAAATGTTTTGCTCTGTTCACGGATTGAGTGGTGCAGGAGGGTGGGGGAGATGGGAGGTATGCCATGCAACAGGATAGCTGGTAGCCGTCCTATGCTTTTCCTGAGCACTTGAAATGTGGATAGTGCCCCAAGTTGAAAGGATAATATTTTGGATCTATTTGTAAGATAAACCTATTTTTACTATCTTTCAAATTGTGGCCACCAGAAAATGAAGCATTGCCTGTGTGGCTTTTCTTCTATTTCTATTGGACAGTGTTGGTTAGAGCCCGGGAAGAATATAGACCGTACTAAATTGACCTTGTGTTCTCCTCTGAGCTCTGATAATATTGGCATGAAAGGGAAAAGCTTCATCACTCATAATTTTCATTAAAAAGAGTCTGATTCAGAAGAATAGGCCCATTATATATTATTTCTTGGACTGGAAAGGAATCTGACATTTAGTATTTTCATAATTGAGTATATAACTTACCGACGTTAAAAAAAAAAATCACAGCATTCTATGCTTGGCCTCAGGTGCTAGACTTTGAGCTTTTTGAAAATAGGGGTTGTGTCCCTTTCTCTTTCTCACATCATTTGCCCCCAAACCACATATACACACGTAGGAGGCAGTTAACTGGCATTTGCTGGAAACCAAGTTTTTTTTTAAAGGGAAATATTATGAAGCTGCTCTGTATTTATAGTTGGAGGAGAGAAATATTCACCTTTATAAGGCAATTCACTTTCTTAAGACAGTCACCAAAAAAATACAAAACATTGTTCCAGGTGCTCATTTACTTCTTGATTTAATTACCATTCTCCTCAGGTGTTCCTGTCAGCTCAGCTTATGATAAAGAATCTTTCAAAATCTTAACCTCACACCCCCTCTGGGAAAGGGAGACAGAGCAGGATGCCGCTTACATACATTAATCTTCACCTCTGTTTGGATGTTACGCCTTAAAACCTGAAGACTGCAATACTCTTCTTCTGTGTCTGCTTCATTCCAGTGTCTAGGAAGATGTGGAGATAGTACTGACAGAAAGAGCTTAATCTTAGACTAAATTAACTTTTCCTTTAGTTATTTTACTTTAGTGTACTTTATAATGAGCCGGACGTGGTCAACAAACCAGTTACAGGGTCTCTGTCTTACATCACGCATACACTCGCTTCTTGCTCTTTTAGTTCATGACCTGGGGCTGGATGAGGGGGCGGGCTTTGTGTGATATGATTTGGTCAACACAAACTCAAAGGCCTTTATGATTCCCGGAGAGGCATAGTGCAGACACTGAATGATCCTCAACATCGGCCCTAATACAGTCAAGAATGTGTCTTGGGCAGAAGCAATGCTTACACAATCTATAATGGCTTTTTGCTCTCTATTTGTATTTATCTGCAGGCTCACTTTTAAGTAAGATTGGAGGCTTTGGCTGTTCTCTAGAACAGAGTGGAAGACTGCCGGTGTTCCAAAAAGTGTACGGGCCAACTGTGGGGATGGGAAAAGAAAGCCTTGGTGTTAGAGGCGAAAGACTGGCTCTACTGCTTTCCAGCTGTATCTGTAGACAAGAAGCTCCTCATCTCTGAACAGTCCTCTCTTCATCTGTCCAACTCAGACAATACCTGCTTTACAAGTTGACATGTGTTAATGGAGGCAGTGCGGGTATAATGTAGGACATCCATCTCAAAGCCCAATACTCTTTGTAAACACCAAATGAATATCTTTTTCGCATATGCCTGTGATTTTGCAAGGGAAAAGCCCGTGGTTCTCTTCTGTCTTCACTTTGGAGGTAGGGGAGAAGGGCATCGGAGTGACTGTGTGGTAAAGTCCACTTTAACTCTAGCTGTGAGAAAAAGAGCAGTGAAAATGTGGTAAGCAATTGCTTCTAAAAAGCTTGGACTAAAAGCACTTGATGGATTTGTGCTGGCTTCCTGGTAGACTCATCTCTGTACTGCCTGCATAGCACAATTAATAGCTATTACTTGAGAAAGGACAAATAAAGAGAGAGAGAGAGAACAGGCATAAAAACATCCTTTATCTTCTAGAGATGCTACCGTCTGTCAGGTCCGTGGAGCCATACCTGTGAATCATCTTGGGAAAGCACAATGCGGGTGACTAGAAGGAAGATCTTGTGGCTTATTTCTTAGCCACTTCCTGGGCTGGGGAAATGTCGAAGCTCATCTTTCTTATCTGCGGATGCCTTGTCAATACCTATTACCGGTCCCCATGTATCTTCACAAATGAGGGCCTCTTTCTCACACCCTCACTCCACACACATCGCTGTGTAGAGAGCCATTTACTTTCCGGGGAGAAAATTTTGCAAAATGAAAAGCAGAATAAAGTCAAAGGTAAACATGGGGCTGTGGAAACGCCTGCAATATGAGTATTGGAAGTGTGCATGAGCACTGTGAACAGGTCACAGGATTCTCAAGCTGTGTTTGTTTTCTGGGGCTATGAAGGAGTCATGGGGTTCTGCTACAGACTGGCCACCGGTGACTGACTGGGCACTTAACCTTCACTACTTTACTCCATTGCTCTCTAGGGGTCTCTGGGTAAATTCTTGTGAGTTATGGTCTTGAAGATTAGACCTTATCAGAAGGGAACCTTGACATGTGGATGAATCCCCCAGGTGAATGTCTAATTTCTCTAAAAATTCAGCCTCTTATGCAGAATAAAAGGGAAGATCACGGGGTTTGCCATCCTTTCCTGGGTTTATGTCCAGGTGATGCAGAAGTGATTCTGGATGAGCTGCATGATGTCTCAGTATGTGCTTATCACTTGTTAAATAAAAATAAAGATATTAAATTTGAAGATGGTTCAGATTGTAATGTGCTGGCAGAGAATAAGCTCTCCATAAATACTTGGTGTTGCCATTGTTGACACTATTATCTGAAACCATAATTATTTTAGTTGTGGAAATGCTCTATACCTCATAGACAGAAACAATGTAGTTCTATCTATGTAGTCAATAATGGCATTAAAGATAGCCCTGAATCAATGCTAACTACTTCTTTTTTAATTGCCACTCATAGATTATTTGCCCTCAAGTGTTGAGAAGTCCTTCTTTTGCTATAGCTCTTGAAGTTTTTCTTTCTTCTTTTTCTTTTCTTTTCTTTTCTTTTCTTTTCTTTTCTTTTCTTTTCTTTTCTTTTCTTTTCTCTTTTCTTCCTTCCTTCCTTTCTTTCTTTCTTTCTTTCTTTCTTTCTTTCTTTCTTTCTTTCTTTCTTTCTTTCTTTCTCTCTGCATTCCACCTGTTATTACCTTCATCCATTTCCTCATCTCCTGCTCTAATTGTGCTTCTTGCCTGTGGACCAGTGGTGGTGAGCCCGTGATGGCACTGTGCCATGGCGGGCTGTTTCTATCACTGAAAGCTCTACAAGGTTTGCCATCACTGAGACTCTACTTGAGCCTCAGTTCTCAAAGTGTGATTCCCAGAGCAGCAGCGTTTCCGGGGAGCTGGCTAGCAATGCCCTGTCCTAAACCCTCCCCAGGCCTGCTGAATCCTAGATCCTGTTCCTCACCTTGTCCCCACTTTTCCTTCTGCCCAGCTCATCTTACTACCCTTTTGCTCAGGGTACCTGCTTGGTCAGTGTCGTTTGTTGTGCTTCCAGAGTATTTCCTGATTCTTTCACCTTTTGCATCCACCCCAACCCGAGTTTCTACCCATTACCTTAACTTTGACATTAGAGTTTCCACACGGTTCTCTACGCTTTTACACTTTACCCTTGTGACTGTTTCCCACACCACATGCAGAGATCTCAAATTGTTGGCTGACCTGGGGCTGGGTGAGGGTTTGTGTGATGTTATTTTGTCAGCACTAACCCAGGGGCCTTCCCCTCCATCAAACCATACAGTGGCTTCTGTGCTGTCTAGAAATATTTGAAAGATCTTTTTATGGCCCACAAGTCCGTCTGAGATGGCTTGTGTCCCACCCCTAACCACTTTACTCAGTAAGCATTAGTCATACTGACCTTCCTTTCGCTCCAGGCGCAAGCCCTGTTTGTGCCTACTTGATCTTACTCTTGTTTTATACAAAGCTAGCTGGGAGTCTGATGGAAGGATCAGCTCAGATACCACATTCTTACAGAGATCTTCCCTAACCTTTGGTTAAAGTACCTCATCCTGCCTCAGCGTTTTATCCCGAGATCTATCTTGTTATGTATTCCGCATGGCACTTAGTTCTATGAATGCAGGATTACTATGCTTTGGTTTTCTTTCTATACATTGCAGTCTGTTTCTGTGAGTGATAGCTTAGTTATAGAACCATAGTGAAGATTTGCTTACTCTGTGCTAGGTGCAGGGTATAGTAAATGCAATGAAGTCATGGGTCATTTCACTTTGGTGACTTCAGTCTCTTTTTTTTTTTTTTTTGGTTTTTTTCTCTGGTACCGGGAACCGAACTCACGACCTGCGCTTGCCAGGCAGGTGCTTTTGCCGCTGAGCTAAATCCCCAGCCCCAGTCTCTTTGATGGATTATTTATTTACATTTTTGTCATCCTCTTGACTTACGGTGTCAGCTCTTTGCGGGCAGGGACTGTGTCTGTTGCATGTGTAGCCCTAACCTGTAGAAGATTCCCTGCACTCGTCCTCTTTGCACAGGAAGCGTTGGATAGGAGACTCTTGGCTCCTCGGAGGTCATCATTTACAAGCGGGTCTGTATGAAAAAAAAAAGAATAAGGAGTTTCTCTCATGCTCTCTTCACTCATGTCCCTGGAGAAAATATCTTCGAGTTTTTCTTTGGTCTCAAAGAAGGAAGCAGGTGTTGAAATCTGATTTAGGATTTGCTCTAGTGGCCCTGAGTGGAGATGTGGATCCTGGGATTCATCTAAATGTGCTGGATGAGAGGTTCTTGAGTGGAACCTTAATGAGAACAGATCTCTTCTAAAGCCTTAGGTTCTGTGTTTGGCATGGTGGCTGATATCAGGCCTTCTGACTTCTACGTTCTTTTTGCGCAAGTCGACAATGTGCGTAGATGAACCTTTTATTATTATGGACTCAGCCAGCAGTAACCATGGTGAGTAGACCTATCACACAGCATTTTTCTGAGTCAGTTTAAAATGCTGACAATTAAATATATACCGTACTCTTTTAAGCAATCCATCAGTCTCCCTTGTTGTCATGGTGACCGGAGTATATTTAGAAATGTGACAAGTACACTGAGTTCAATTGCACTTTTGCCAAAACATAGTTTTGCAGCTAAAATTGAATTTCCTGATTGAAGATCCAAGTGCTGTTAAGGGGGCATGATCATTTCTATACATTATTCTGGAAGCATAACTTACATCATCCTATTAAATCAGCAGTTAAAGTCTTATCAGGCTAATAAGGTATTGCTATTTGGAGTGGTTCGACTTAAAGTTGAAATAAGGGGGGAAGAATGCTTTTCCCATTGAAAGTGAAATTAATTTAATGATTAATTCTTTTATATATTTTTAAAGAAATTGTAGGAAATTGTCTGCTCCTCAGGACTATATTTCTAACTTAAGGGAAATTATCCAGGGGCCCCTCCCCTCTTTCCTGCGTGTAATCTATTCTTAGCACTGTGAGAACATCTTCCTTTCATTTCCTCTGACCTCGGATTGACAAGCATCTCCATATTTCTCCCTCCTCATTCCTTCTGGATGTTAAATGAAGTAAAGAGGCAATGAACTGAAATTCCTCCCCACGCAAAAGAAAAGTCAGAATCTTCCCTCACGCCTAACCAAGAGCTCGGTTTGCATCCTCACTTCCGTATCCTCGGTCCTGCCACCATGCTGAGAATGATGAGATGAACTGCTTGCCCATTTGACCACATAAAGTTTAGGAACTCACATAGTTTCAGGGTCATGATTACAACTGTGATTTCATTCCTGGCCTAAGACTGACTCTTCTGCTGTTGAGGTGAGAGGCTAGTACTCTGGATAATTTTACTTCTCTTTTTTTTAATCTTACTAAATGAATTGGCAAGTGGGATAGATTTTGAGCCTCTGATAATATGGGACTAGATTGTCTTTATCTGTTTCCTGAACATCACAAACATGTTTTATGTTTTGGTAAGAAACATCTTAGCTATAATCACAGTGGACAAGGATCAGTGAGTGTTTATTATCTGCTAGGTAAACTGTGTAGGAAACTCTGTAATGAATTGTGCCATTGGGTCTAAATAACTTCTTATGAAGTGGGTCTCATTGCATTCTTAGAGTGTACCTTGAGTAGTAATGGGGTCTGAATTCTGACCCATGTTTTCTGTTAACCAGTACCTTTCCCGTGGAAAGCACACAATGAATTTTTCTTGTCCTTTTTCTTTTTCTTTTTCTTTTTCTTTTGTGACTAACCAGTGGTGTACTTTATAGTGAGGCTGTGTAGATGTTATACCATTCCCAGAGCCTGCTAAACTGAAGTTCCAAAACAATACATAGGGAACAGGAGCTGAAAATAGAGCTGAGACACTCTTGTCTTTCCTAATGGTGAGATCAGAGCTGGGCTTGTAGGGAACATAAGTTGCATTTAGTCCAATGCTTCCATCTTTCCATCTCTGGCTTGTTGTATTTTTTATTTTAAAGATTTAAAAAAACTAACATAACAACACTGAAGTCAAAATCAAAACAGCATAACATAAAAACAACAAAAATAACACATGACCTTGAAACAAAATAACAATGTTTGCTACATTATATACTGTTATCTTCAGCGAAGTTGCTCAGTCCACCAGATGTAAGAATATAAGATTGATCAAAACATCAAAGACAGCAACAAATATTAAAAAAAAAAAAACATTGGAAATGATGCCGAGCTTCACCATACAAGATGGTAGGAGTTCACCAGTGGTTCTCATACTGCTTATTGCTTTCAGATCAGTCATTCTAATGACCAGATTCAAGCTTGCAAAACTGGTGAAGAAAAAAGAAAGTCTTAAGCACTGACTGTTCCTTTCAATAAACCACAGACTTCAGCACTACACCTACCCCAGTCTGGATTCTTTTAGACTCTTGAAAAAGAGCTTTTATTTATGTGGGTTAGGTTTAATGATATTATATTAGCAGTTAAAACTGGGAGTAAAAGATTTTAATGGGAAATATTTGTATGAAAAAATGTATACTTATCTTTTAAAGGTAAGGGCTCACTGTGTAGTACAGGCTGACTCTGAGCTCACTATGTAGCCAATGCTACCCTCAAGCTTACAGTTGTCTTGCTTCAGCCCATGATTGGTAGAACTAGAGGCATGCAGTCTCATGCCCAGAAAAAAAATGCATTTATAAAATAGTAACACAAAGTGGTGAGAAAAATGGATTCTGCATTTGTTATGATATATTTTTTGATTGAAGTTTAAAAAGAAAATCCAGATTTACAGAGGTATCTAGTTGAAAACGGGAAGGAAAAAGGAGACAATCGTGGGGTTTTTCTTAACGCTATATCAAAACTTGTCAACTCCGACAATTACTCTTTTTCTTTTTTTTTGGTGCCGGGGATCAAACTCAGGACCTTGAGCTTGGCAGGCAGGTGCTTGTGCTGCTGAGCTATATCTTCAGCCCCAAAATGTATTTTTTGTTTGTTTGTTTTTTTTTTTGGTACCAGGAATCGAACTCAGGACCTCGCACTTGCCAGGCAGGCACTGTGCCGCTGAGCTTTATCCCCAGCCCCAACTCTGACAGTTACTAAAACTTGGTAGTTTCTGGAAGTTTAGTTCTGATGTGAGATCTGAAATCACATTAATGAACTTTTTATGCTCTGTTGTATTGAAAACCATTGGTCTAGTAATGTTCACTCTGATTGGATCTCCTTTTGTAAATTTGTAACATTATGATTATCATTTGGAAAGTAGAAGTCCATTGAGTTACGCAGATCTTCTAAATATTAACATATGTCACTGTATAATGAAAAAAATTGTCTTCGTTAATTTCACCAAAAAATATTCGTAGTACTGGGGAGATGTAAAGTGCCAAGTAGTGAATGTGAGATTCTCAAAATTCTAATTTTCACTTTAAAAGTTGCATTTTATTACTGGCATCAAATGCAGTTAGCTTTTCTTGAAATGGCTCCCTTGGTTTATTTGTTAAAAAAATGTCTGGCAAAAGCTCAGCTTAACGAATCATATTTTGTCAGTCATTGTTTCAGATAAAAATGACATTCCCTGGGAGGAGTGGTACGTCAGCAGCTCTCAGGTCACAGAATAACACGAGTATATTCTTTGGAAATAACAGTTGTAGTTTGCATTTGGTAGAGGCGCTCCAGGAGTACTTCCCATTTCTTCCCCCAGAATGTTAAAGAGATGTGTACTCAAAGATTAAGCTGTAACAGGAGTGAGTGTTTTAATGCATAGAGGACAATCTTCACTGAAACTACTTCCCTGTCCAGCTTTACTGTACGTATCGTGTGCTGAAATACTCAATTAGTATTCACCTCTGCTGGTGCCTCTGCCTGCTTCAAGGTAAAGCTCCAGTGGTTTCACTCGATCATGTTTTCACAGTATAGATGCAAAAGTCAGTCAGCAGTGAAAAAGTGTATGTTGGTAGTATAATGAAAATCATTTCGAACTTGTGTACTTCTGGAAAGGTCTTGGGGACCCTTACACATCCCACAGTAAGAGCTACTGACAGCTGACGCAGGAGGATTCCAAGTTCAACCCTTGCCTGTGCAACCTAGCGAGGTAGCAAGACCTGGTCTCAAAAACAAAAAAAAGGTTTGGGGATATAGCTCAGTGTGAAGAGCTTGGATTGAATCTTTAGTACCACCCCAAAGGAGGAAACAAGAGCTGCTGGTAGAATTTGGGCCATTTTCTGGTTTGTTTTATTTTTCTTTTTTGTTGACACTGAAGAAATGTACAAACTTATGGAGGTACATTGTGACATTTTGACAAATGTGTGTAATGTGTAATAATCAGCTCAGGTTAATTAGAATTTCTATCACCTCAAGTATTTATTTTTTCATTAGGTTAAAACATTTAACATTGTCTCTTCTAGCTATTTTATATTAAACAATACATGGTTATTGACAATATTAACCCTATTCTATAATAGTACATCTGAACCTATTTCTCCTTCTCTCTCTCTCTCTCTCTCTCTCTCTCTCTCTCTCTCTCTCTCTGTGTGTGTGTCTCTCTGTCTCTCTGTTTTTTTTTTCTTGAGATGGGATCTTGCTTTGTAGGTTGTGCTGGCCTTTAACTCACTTTGTGACCCAGGCTGGCCTCGAACTCGTGGCGTTCTTCCTGCCTCAGCCTCCTGAGTGCCAGGATTACAGGCGCGTGCCACCATGCCTGGTTTATTTCTCTTATCTGACTATAACTTTGAGCCCACGATCAACCTCTGCCCAATTCTTCCTCCTCCTACTTTCTCTAACCTCTCCTTACTATTATTCTAGTCTCTGCTTTCAAGAAATAGCGTTTAAAGATTTCAAGTAAGATGGAGTGAGATAATGTTGTACTTCTCTCTCTGTGCCTGACTTATTTATTTTTTTAATATAATTTCTTCCAGCTTCATCCATGTTGTTATAAATGACAAGATCTCATCTTTTTTATAGTTGATTATTTGATGTGTGTATGTGCCGTGCTTATCCATTCACAGGTTATAATGGACACACACACAAACACATGCACTTTCCCTATTTTCTTCCCTAAAGAAGGAACTCCTGCCACTGGCAACGTCATGGGTGGATGTGGAGGAAATGCTAAGGGAAACAGTCATGAAAGAGCAATATTGCATGATCTCACTTGTAGGTAGAGTCTGAAGTAGCCAATTTCTGAAGAGCGGAGTAGGATGAGTGGTAGTCAAAGGCTAGAGCCAAGGAAAAAGGGAAGATGTCAACGGATGCACTATTTCAGTTATGCAAGATGAACATTTCTGGAGACTTGATTTATAGCGTAGGAATAAATGGTAGCTGAAACAGTACTCAGTATGTGACATTTGCTAATCGATCTTAAATTAGGTCTCGCCACACTTGTACGAAGATGTTAGCGATGAATAAGTGATCAGTATGGTAATGAGTGAGAACGTGGTGGTCACCTCTCAATTTGCATATATCAGAAAAACAAATTCAAAATATAAATGCATTCAATTTTTTATGTTAATATCTCAATAAAAATGTTTAAAATTTGTTTGTTTTTTTGGTGCTGGGAATCGAACTCAGGACCTTTTGCTTGCCAGGCAGGTGCTGTACCTCTGAGCTGTATCTCCAGCTGCTTAAAAATTTTTAAAGTTCAGTCCTTTTATTTTAAGGAGGAGGACAGTAGGGAGAGATCTGCTGAACCTGGCAGCACTTGCTAGTTGAGACAAAAATCCAATGGGTCAATTCCTCTTTTTTTTTTTTTTTCTTTCCTTTTCGTTCTTGTTTCAGTTTCAGGAATTTTGAGATAAATTATTTCCAAACTTCTTTCTTGAAGAAAAGTCCTCATTGAACTGCTTGGCGTCAGTTCCATTTATGTTTTTTAGTAATAATCCCTTCGCATCATTTTGCTACTTTCCAGTTAGCTCTGCTCTCTCTCTTCTGCCTTTCACTGGTAACCAGGGCCACCTCTTTGCACAGGACAGGCTTAGTCTTTGCCCAGAAGGGAGAACAGCAGGGGCCGGTGAGGGTGACTGCTTCGGCTCACTTCCTGGATAAGTTACAGCGCAGATTTGCAAGGAAGAGAGTTTGTGCTGAAGCAGTGACTTTTCACCTAGATCAAATGAGTCAAAAGTCACAGGAAAGAAAATTCTCCACACTGCTAACATCTTTTCTTTCTCTTCTTCTCAGGACATGGGACCCCACCCCAAGTATTTTCTATTAAAGTATCCTCTCTTTGTGTCTTTCTTATTCTCTTTCTCTCCTTCCTCTTCTTTCACGCAGGAAGGAGGTTGCCCAATAACAGTTTCTCTTACCTTCTCTTTTGGTTATGGTTACTATTTTATTTAGTAAAAAATTAGCTGGACTCTCAAATTGTAATGAATAATGTTGAGAAATGAAAAAAATACCCGCTAGACCCCCATATCATCTGTTCCCTTTTAATACTTCCTTTTCGAGTAGCATTTTCGGGGATCTGGAGGTTGCTGATACTGTGAGTATCCCTGGTAAAGTGTGAGAGGAGGCTTGTGGACTCATAAACATATTGTCCTCTGTTTTCAAAGGAACGGGATGTTCTTTTGCAAGATTTTTTCTCCAACTTCTCATCCACCATTCAGCTGGCCTTCCCTCACCTGTGACCTTTTTGAGTCAAACTTTACTCCTTCTTCCTGATTCCTATTTCCTGTCCTTCTTGGCCACCCTACAGTGTGATGTGATTTGACCTTGGCTTGCCCTTCTGAATTAACCCCTCTCCAATGCTGGGAGCTGGGTGACTTTTCCTTCCCCGAATCCCATGTCTGTCTGCTGCCCTTCCTGTGCCCTGCAAATCGCCTACTATTCTTGTTCATTCTTTCTGGATATGGTCTTGCCTAGCTGTGTAGAGGCCCACATGTTGCCTATGGTAGAGGAACAAAATCTCCAAACTGTATTTTCTGCATCCCTGTCTAGGTTTCCTTAGGATGGGTTCCTCTCACTTTGTGAATCAGAGAGACACATGGATGTTTCAGATGGATTTTTCCTGGGGTCTTTTCTTTGGAGAGAATCCTTTGATTTCTTATCTAGTGATCCGAGCTGTTGTTTCTCCCCGACGATGAGGCTGCTAAGCCTCCAAAGCACAGAAGAAAGCCCCGTGTCCCTCTTTGCAGACTGCCTGGAGAATCGCAGACATACTGGCTTACACAGACAGGGCGCCCTTTGACCTCTACTTGAATCCTTCCAGTGCTCTGGGAGGAAGTGTGCTCTACTGCTGCACAGCTTCGTGCTGAAGGTTGTCCTTTATATTGCTCTCAAATTGAATGCTCCATCCTTTCCACTGTGATATTTCCAGTGTTGCATCTTTTGGAAAATTATAGCTTGGCTCACACATCTTAGACACTTGACAGTAGCTTTCATCCTTCTTACTTGGTTGTGCTATGTCTCATTAAAAGCCTTGGTCGCTCTTTCTTTGTACTCGCCATATTTTAACATGACTATCCAAAGTCCCATCGTCCCATTCAGCTGTAAGGGCCTTCACTATTCCTATTCTTCCTCCTCCTCCCCTTTCTCCTCCTTCCACTTCCCCTTCCTCTCCCCTCCCCCACCCTCTTTTGTTCCTTCTCCCCTTCCCCCTCCTATATCTCTCTCCCTCTACCCGCTCCCCGCCCCTCCTCCTCCTGCTCCTTCTCCTTCTTTTTTGCCTGATAGTCTACAGGGAACAGGAAGAGGCTGCGGATCTCAAAGCTAAGATACGGTTTCTAGTCTATGCTTACTAGATGTGTATGAACTTGATTAGGTTCCTTAATGTTTCCAAGCCTCCGTTGCCAAGAAGCAACGTGGATTTAAGAATGACCTCTAAAAATATTTTTAAGGATAAATGTGTGTTACATGTTGAACTCAATCACTGAAGACATATACTTAATAAATACCACATAATACTTTTAATAACTTAGTTTGAATTTTTTTGTGGTACAGGAGATTGAACATAGGGCCTTTGCACTGAGCTGCAATCCCCAGCCATATTTTTGTTTGTTCTTTTCCCTCTTCTGGTTTGTTTTTTGTTTTTAAAATTTTGATACAGGGTGTTACTAAATCACTAAATTGCCAAGGCTGATCTCAAACTTGAGAGCCTCCTGGTTTAGTCTCCCAGAGTGCTGGGATTGGAGGTTTATGCTACCACAGTTGGCTTTAATGTTTCATTTTTGGAATGCAGGTTGATTTTTCTTTGAAAATTATTTTTTGTTGTGTATATTTATATTGCATATATTATGAAAGGATTCATATATATCTATGAATTATAGTGAATTGATTGTCAATTTGAGTAAGAAACACCTAACTAGATTGGCTAAGCATGATTCTGGGTGTGGAAGACCTGCCCCAGGGAAGAATGAAGGAAGGATCGCTTCTGCGTCATTGGACGAGCTCTAGTCTTTTCCCCTTTGGACATTGTCTCTTGGCCTCTGCTGAAGACTCTTAAGCCTCCTCATATAGACCTGCGCCAGACACTGCACTGAGTGGCAGAGCTGGGTCCTTTGGACGCCCAGGGTGCAGGAGGCCCCTTTGTGCTCTTCCACACCCCGCTGTGCGGCGGCCATTGTAAGTCAATCTTGTAAAACCCTAGGTATTTGTGTGTCTTAAAATTCTGTTTCTCTAGCAAGTGCTGGCTGATACGGTGTATATTCATTACTGTCAGCCAAATTAACATACTCACTGTCTCTCAGTTATCTTTTTTTCCTACCTTGGCAAAAGCAACTATAAGTTAGTTATTTATTTTTGGTTTTTTGAGACAGGATCTTGCATGTAATTCAGGCTGACCTTGAACTCACTAGGTAGCCCAAGCTGGCCTCAAACTCATGGCAATCCTCCTGCCTCCGCCTCCCAAGTGCTGGGATTATAGGTGTGTGCCACCATGCCCAGTTTATAATTTATTTATTTAGCAAAAATCCTGAGTGTATTGCCGTGTTGTTAACTGTAGTCCTCACATTGCACTTTAGCTTTTTAGACTTGTTCATTGTATAAATTTGCTGCTCTGCATCTTTTTCGTTGTTGTTGTTTTTTGTTTTTTGAGTTAGGATCTCAGTCTGTAATTCAGGCTGGACTCTAACTTACTACTCATATGTAGCCGAGGCTGGCCTCGAACTCAGCAGTCCTCCTGCTTCAGCCTCCCAAGTGCTGGGATTACAGGTGTGTTTTATTATGCTTGGCTACTCCATCTTTTGACCTACATCTTTGCATTACATATTCCCACCCACTGCCACCCCAATTTTGGTATCTGTTGTATTATAAATATTATGACTATACATTTTGGGTGGATTATTTTGTCTTTGATCTAACCGATGCTTCCTTTTCTTTTTTGCACATGTGCACTTCGTTGTTAGAATTCATTGTTTCAACAGTTCCTCTTCCTCTCTGTCCTTCCCTCTGTGTGGATTTTATGAATATATATTTATAGTTATATAAATATAGTATTATTTACATTATATATATATTTATACATATTATATAAAGATTCTCATCCCTTATAGATTTACTTACCCTTTCATTTTGTATCTAAAACTTAACCTGGTTTTCTTGACACATTTTTTTCCTCTACCTGAATTTTCTGCACTCCTCGTGCAGTCGGCCTTTATTAGTCTGCTATAGAAAACATCTCTGAATCCTGCTAAAGGATTAGTGGAGACTGGCTTACTGCATGTTATTCTGTTCCACACTCAATATCAGTCACTTTTAGGGGTATTGAGTTTTATACATTTTTAAGGAATTAAATGTTTAATTAACTTCAATTCCACAGACATTTATTAAGCACACATTACACAAAGCGCATGAAGTCAGGTGCTGTGCAGTTTGCTTGGATTACCATGTGCACTTGTTTGTTGTGTCATTCAGTGAGCTTTTTTTTCTCCTCAGTATGTACTGAGGTCTGAATGCTGGACTTTTGGTTAGGTTTCATGAAACTTACCCAAGGTGCCTCTCTTGAAGTTGTATGATTAGCTAAAAATAACAAAGTACTGTGGTAATTCCAGTTGTGGATATGTGCAGAATATCTTAGTAGTCTGCAGTCACTTCCTCAAACCTTTTAGATTTAAAATTAAAAAGAAAAGAAAAAAAAAAAAACATTTTGGGATCTGGAGAAGGTTCCCAATAAGTGAGACACTTTGGCTTAAGGAAGGCTCAGAGTTTCCCAGTAAGTTAAGATTCATGGTACAGTTTGGTTACATTTGGTTATGAAGCTTTTTATATATGTGAAAAGCAACCTCTAGATTACATTCGCTACCCTCACCCCTGTGTGCGCTCTCAGCTTATTCCCTCCTCTGTTCAATTCAGGAGCCTCAAGATTGGCAGAATAATTCCGAGAGACGTGTGATTCTATGGTGTCACTTTTGCCATGTAACTATTACATTGATGCCTATTTCTGTATTTCCTAGGAATAACAACACAGATGTATTAACAATTTTATGAGGCTCTGACTTCTTACAAAGTCTTTTTCTATTTATCACTTCGTTTCATTCATGGGAATATGCTTAATGTTTGGGGGTTTCCTGAGTGTGTAAAGGATTGTTTTCGATAGATATTAGCACAAAAATTAGCACTGCATAATTAGGTATGGTGGATCTGCAGTTAAAAGTTTTCTCCATTCCAATGTGATCATGCACTTTTGTCCGGTTTTATTTAGATCATAAGACCAAGTTGACCTATAAGTAGTGCCTAGGCAGAGTCTTTATCCTCTGAGGCTTGACTTCATCTCTCATGCGATGAGAAGACAGCTCCTTTGGCTCAGGGTAACACGGATTGCATCTCACTGGGTTACAGTAGAGAATAAAGTCAACTATTTGTGTGAAAACACATGTATCTATCCGGTAACAGTTTTGAACATAAGATATAATTTTGAGTGACTGGAATGTCAGCTACTTTACTCCAGGTGAGTTCAGCTTAATCAGTTCCTACATTTTTCCCCTTAAACTTTCTGGGCTTCAGAACTTATAAACATGTTTTCCTCCTCCTTGGTTAGATCAAAATATCTCTTGGCAAATGTGTTATTACTGTTCAGTGAGCACTTGTTGATTGAATATTTTTAACAGTGTGGGTCTGTTAAAGACCAAAGTTGGAGGTTGAAAAGTGACTTAGATATTTCTGTTCAGGGTGTCTGATGTCTCTCATTTAATTTCTAGATTATAAATTCCATTGATAGAACTCTTATAAATATCACATTAAGAAGTTGAGCATTACCTTTAGGCCAAAGCAATTTACTTTTTAAAAATGTGATTAATTCCAACACAATCAGCCAGTATGTCAGATGATTTCAGTACCGCTGATCGATGCTGACAGGTGAGGAAATTAAAATCAGGGAGGGAAGCAATTAAATGCTGACAAACATTACTTTAATGAGACAACCAAATCCTTCATAAGCCGTGGAATATGTTGTATTCCTGATAAGTATCTCAGGGTGGTAGGTGAGAGACTGCATTTAGAAATGTTCTTCATGTGGATTTTGATAATTGGAGTGAAGGACATTCCATGTTCTAACATTTTGGCTGCTTCTGGGGTAGGACTCTTAAATTTAAGATTATATCAGCCTTTAATTTAACCAGATCTTAGTATAAGTAATCCCCCTACCACCACTAATGCTATCTTATGAAATCTGTGAAAAGACACAAAATTTAGACAGAATAATTCTTGGTTTTTTTCACAGTAGTTTAGAGATAACAGTGGTTTCATGGTGAAGACCTATGAAAAGGAAACACAAAAATGTCTTGTGTTTTTTGAGACAGGGTCTCACTATGCAGTTCAGGCTGGCCTTGAGCTCACTTTGTAGCCCAGGCTGGTCTGGAACTCCCAACAATCCTCCTGCCTCAGCCTTCTGAAGGCTGGGATTACAGGTGTGCACGACCATGCCTGACTCAAAAATGTCTATTTCATACAACTTCTGCTCAAAATTTGCCCAGGCTGAACTCACACTTTTCAGCCTTCTACCTGAGCCTCTGAGTAGCTGGGGTTCCAGGTCTGTGCCCCGACTCTCCTTGCTGTTTACATGATAACACTCCCTATTAAGAAAGAGCATCTGGACGTTGTTCAAAGGAAGGAAAAACCGGGATGAGGGAAAGAAGGAAAGGCTAGTACTAAGGCATTTCATATATTATGGATGGGTGGCATAACTGTACTGTTGGTGTCTGATGGTTTGTTGAAGGGGACAGTTAATGTTTAAGTTATTTTTTTAATATTTTGACCAATTTTGCATGATTGTATCTGGTAATCTGAGCAATTTATGTGATGACTGCAATTTGCAGTGTTGCTGGGGATTTAGCTCAGAGGCACAGCGCCTGCCTGGCAAGCGCGAGGTCATGAGTTCGATTCCCGGTACCAGAAAGAAAACAAAAACAAAAAGACAATTTGTGGTGTAATATCCATTGGTGAATTCCTACAGTCCTGCCTAGTGACACTATGTATTGTCTCTAATGTTCTTTTAAATTATTATTTTCTTATTCCCTTTAATGATTTGATCAATCTTCTATTCTTACATCTGGTAATCTGAGCAACTTCGTTGAAGATAACAATATGTAATATAACACCACCATCAATCTCTATCATTTGGTTTGAAACCCTGTATCACTTTTAATGTCCTTGCTTTTTGTTGTCTGTATTTTGCTATTCCACTTTTGTTTATGTACTATTTTCTTTAAAATAAAAAAAGAAAGAACATCTGGGACAGTAGGATTAATGAGTAGCCAGTTTACTGGCTTTAGTGGAAATTTTTACAAGGCATTGTTACATTGTTCATTTGTATCATAGCACTTATAAAATATCAAATATGATGAGTTACAGTTGTGCTAGTCTAATGCCACTTTGAATTTCTGTTCATAATATTAGAATTACCATGCTAGGGTTAGATTACTTAAATTTTTTCTTTGGGTGTGACTATACCTTCAAGATACCCTGATTTGTGAAAAACCCATGGAACAAGCCTCTCTGCTGTGTCCATTTTCCTTGTCTTTCTTTCTTACACTTTATCATTTTCCTTCTCTTATTTCATTAGCTTCACGCAATCCATCGTATTTTTTCCAACGTAACAGCAGAAGTTAATAACCCGATAGCAGTCTCAACTCGATTTGCTGAGTGTAGGTTTACATAGATTCTAACTAACAGATTTGCAGGTTTCAGGTTGGTAGTGCACATTATTTCTGGCTGAAATTGCTTCTGAAAATGAGTACATTTTTCTTGGGAGAGGAAGGATGATTCCACAAAGGATGCGGCCATGCCAGGTTCTGGGTCAGCAGTCCTAAAATATACAGAGCAAGCCCACGATATCTGGCTTCATTACCAAGAGGCTAGAGTGGGATTTGTTAGTTGTCCCAGATATCTTTACGGATTATGCAGAACTCCATTGCGTTGTGAAACACTCAGGAGCTACACATGACACTCAAACCATGTGAAGAGCACCTGCGAACTTCAATTTTGTGGTGCAGAGTCTTGTAGTTCAAGAGGCTTCGTTCTTGGTTTCAGTGCTTTGGTTTCAATGGCTTGGTTTCAATGCTTTGCCCAAGAATGGTGCATCTGTGAGACTTTGCTGGGGAGAGCAGAGAAAACATCCCTGCTATCTCTGCACGGAACACTCCTCTTCCGCCCAGTAAAGTGTCACCTTCATTCAGACCACAGATGTGTGGTCTTTTCCCTTTCTTTTTACTTGCTGGTAAAGTAGAACCCAAAAATGAAATGTGCTTGACAATTGGGACAATTTAGTGCATTGACAGCTGAGGTTTGTATGTTGTATATTTGATGTCTATTTCTTTATTTGGGGGGAGGGTACTGGGAAATGAACTCAGGACCATGTATTGATGTCCATTTCTTGAAGTTGTTACTTTGCTCTCTCCGAGTAGCACACTCCGACCTAGGAGGCTGCATCGTGTAGGATGTCTACTAATTTGAGTATCAAGGTGCAAGATTGAATTTTTATCTGCCCCATCTTAATCTTGTGATCTTTGAAAGATGCTTTCCGTGTTTGTAAAACTGCGGTAATAAGGTGTCATCAGAGTTATTTAATGAGGATGACTTGAGATCTACTGACCATGTTAACATTTTTCAAACTATAAAATTAACTTTAATATTGAAATATGATTAAGGTTTTGATTTTGGCGGCAGATGGCAAGTTTCTCGCAGATGTTTTATCAACTGTGTTCTTTGCCTAATCTGATTCGAGTAGCTTCTGAAAATGGGATATTTTAATAAAACTTCCAAAATGCCTTATATTTTTTAATAAATCTATTACATTAAAACAGATTTTTGTTCTTACAGTCAAGATCTATTAGATGCAACATCTTTTTGAACCTAATACATGGTTATGGGCACAAGCTTTAGAATGATGTGTGATTCATCAGCAGGTTTTCTTTGGAAGCTATGACTCTTGCTTTTCGGTAGTTGAGGGAATTTTGATCTTTAAAAAGAAATTGGTGTCTTTTCTTTCAGGACAAAAGATATTTGTGCTGTTTGTCGTTAGGTGACATCCTGTGAAACTGACATAGGTAAACGTGGTAGTTTGAAACTAGAGAAACTGAATAAAAAAATTGGACTCAAAGGCATTCTCCAGCGTTGCGTACTTAAAACATCCTCTTCTGATCATATAAACATAGGCTTATAGGAGAAAATGTCATCACTTTGTATGCTACTTCTATAGATAGGGAATCATGGAGAAAAAGCTCAAAAGGATAATTTTGGCTGGTATAATATTCCTAATTTACATATATAAATTGTTCCCGAGAGAGTTTAAGTAACTTGCCTAATATCCAGGGTAGGAAGGTAAGTGTGACTAGCTCTAAATCTCCTGTGCTTCTCCTGTTCCCTAATGCCACTCAAATAGTTGTTGCTGTTGTTCTTTTTTAATACTCCTGTTCCACCAACCCTGTAGACCAAGTTCATGTTTTTCTGGTCTATGTGTTTTCCCATCCTTATTACCAAGAAAAGCTAAGTGACACGCATGGGTCACTGGACCAGTGGGCAGAGCCCCTGGTTTCAGACTTGCCCTCTGAAGCTACTGTATGGCTTAGTCTTGGGCAGGTTCCTCGTCTTCTTTGAACTTCAGGTCCCATATCTATAGAATGAGGATAGCATTGCCCATTTCACATAGGACTTATGAAGTTAGTGACGAGAGATGGATTAGTTCTCATCCTTTCTGTGTCTCTGTGAGCTTCTATTTCTGTAATCTGAGTAGAATAAATCTTGCCTGTTTCTCCACGAGGGTGCTTGGGTGAATTGGGACAATGAGTGTGGAAATGTTTAAAAAAAAAGAAACTGCTGCTTTCATGTTAGAGATTATGAATACAAACAGGTTTAATGCTCAAGAGTAACTCATACCTATTTCATTTACAGACACTAGCATTTCATTTGGCTGGGCCTGGTCTCTGCTGTGTTTTCTAAGAGCAAGCCACCCAAGGTAAGAGAGGACTCATGTCTTCATGTTTATGAAATAAATGCTAAGTGGCGTCTGAGCCAATAATGTTTAATTTTATTAATAATGTTTAATGTTATTCTCCATAAAAGGAATGCAAAGGTATTTCATGATCAATAAAACCTGAAAAGTGGCCAAGACAGTGACCTGCCCTCCATTTATGTCTTTATGATTTCATTTTTCCTTTCAAAACAAGAGTTGAAAGGAGCAGGGAGGGATGGGGAGTTAGGCAGTGAAAGAAAAATTGAAGATGTGTTATGAGCACATACCAGCTTCCCAAGATAAATGTAATCATTATATACTTTGAACATGAAAACTATTTTTCCATCAGTTCTTACCTCTGAAGGTTTAATACCCAAAGCATAAAAATCTGGGCAACGCAGAAGATTCAGATTTGGTGGTTATTTAAGCATCCACAGAGTGCTGCGCTAGGATGTTTTAACCTATTGGTCCATGGTATCCTCAGCTCGCACAGGGCAGCAGGCTTTCCATCCAGTTTCCTTGGCCTTCCCTGATGCGTTTTCCATTATTCTAAGCTGCCTGAATTGCCTGAATCTGAAGAGACTAAAACATACTAGTAGGGTCAGTCACTTTCTTTTATCTGCCCAAGAAATCATCTCAAAGAAATACAATCCAAGCTTACAGCCACAACTAAACCATTCCAGTAACACAGACAGTGAGTCAGGGACTCTTGAAGTCTAGGAACTGTTGTAGCTTCATGCCACTTTACTGGGGGATAAATTCAAGGAAACAACCCTTTGGCGGAGGGCTACACTCACCATGAGTTTGCTGAGGAAATAGAGGCTGAGGGGGGAAAAAAATTAAGGATCAAACTGTCAAATTTGCACAGCATGATTTGTTTTTCCTGCGGTTAACCTGCTGGTTTCTGTACCTCTTAGTGAACTCTGCTCAGTTCTATGTAGTCTTTTAGAAGTCTTAGCTAGAAATGGGCGACGTAGGCAATCCGGTGTTCCTAACCATAGGCCTTGCAGAATATAACTTTGTAGAATATTTGATGCTATTTAAAGTCCTGTGACCACCTCTTCTGCTGAATATTATATTAATATTTTTGGTGTATTATCTCTATAATCATGAACTTCAAACATGATTTTAATTATACAGACCTTTGGAGGAATTGAAGTTGGTTGGTGTTGCCCTGTATTTGTGGGATGTATCATTTAGAACCTGCAGTTATCATACAAATCTTCGCCCAGATGTCAGTTGCTAATTGTGAATAGACTAAGCTTTGAAAAATGGTTCACTATGGCTAATTCTCCACTCGAAACCACATGAAGTTGTTTTAAGCAAGACTTGAAAGTTTATAAAAATTGTTCTTTAAAAAGACGAACTCTATGTCTATCTATCTATCTATCTATCTATCTATCTATCATCTATCTATCATTCATCTATCTACCTATCATCTCTCTACCATCTGTGTATCTATCAACTATCTATCTATCTATCTCTATGGATGAATAATTTCTACTCTTTGGAGGTGGGGGCTAGTAGGCAGGGGAGGATAGAACATTCTTAAATAACATTCAGAAGGTGGAGAAGTCATCATTCTGGTGGCATGTGGTAGAAACTTAAAATAATCTTGTGGTAATAATGGTTATCAGAGACAGTAATGAAGAAAGAATAACAGTTTAAATAAATAATTAGACTTGACAGTAGATGTGTCAACAGGTACTTACTTAATGAGTATAATCATTGTTTTTCTCTCCTTTTAACGTCGATCCACCAACTGCAGCATGTTCCCTGTCCGCTTTCCAAACCAAATCTATTTAAAGCTGTGCTTCATGGAATCTGAAATGGTATACCCTGTTTACTGTTTAGAGCTGATACCTCATGTTTCTTAATAAGCAAGCTCACAAGAACAGGCTTCTGGCCTCCTGTAGACCGATTATCGCTGTTTTTCCACAGGGTGATTCATTAGCAGGGATGAATAATAATTAATTCTCATGGATTTGTCTTATATTGCCAGAAAGAATTGTTTATTATAATATGAGGGAAACAGCCCTTGTGTGCCTTAAATACATTTAACCAATTATTATTATTATTATTATTATTATTATTATTACTTTCCTTTGAATTGGAAGTAGAGGCAGTAGTTACAAATGAATTTACTTCCTTTGCTATCTGGATAGAACGTCATTGTTTTGAGGAGTGAACCTCTGTGTTATGTGAAACGTGAGCCGGAAGCAAGCAGAATCTAGTTCTAATGCCACCTCTGATGTCAATAGGCTGTGTTGCCGTGGACAAGTCATCTGCCTTCTCCAAGGTCCATTTCAGCTTCTAACAATAGACAAAGGTGTGCCAATATTTCTTCTAATCCAATGTTCTGTGATCTATGCTTTTATTTCCTAGCCAGTCCCTTCTCCCCGCTACCATGTTTCCAAATTCCTGACTCCACTACATAGAGTCAGTCACAGCTATGAAAATCGTTCTTGTGCTGTTTAGCTTTTGCTACTTTTACATACCAGGAAAGCAGTTAGCGATATGAATTACACACATGCTATGCTTAGGCATTCATACCGTGGTTGTCCACTACTTCCGTGCAATGTTTTACTTTATTATTTCACTTATTTTTTGAGACAGGTTTTTTTTTTTTTTTTTTTTTTTGGTTTTTCTCCGGTACCGGGAACCGAACTCACGACCTTGCGCTTGGAGACAGGTTTTTTATTATGTTACGCATGTTGACCTTCAACTGAAACCTGATTTTCCTGCCTCAGCCTCCTCAGTACTGGCTCCATTCAATTTCAAGTTAGAAGGGAAAGAAAAAAAGTAAAAAAAATCCCTGTCCCCTCTCCCCCTAGTCTATGACATTGTTCTGGGTCTCAGTTTTCGGGTATCTGCTACACTCCTCCACCACAAACAGTGGTAAGAAGAGGGGGATTGCTCTTTTGTTTGACTTTTCCCTGCTGAATCACTGGACCCGGAAGGCGAAGTCCCAGTGGTAACCAACTTTTCTGTTCCAGAAATGGAGGGAACCCGGTTTGTCTGAGTGGCTGGTGGTCAACCCTGGGCTAAAATTTTGTTTTCTGACTTCACAGTCATGTCTCTGCTTTTTTTAGGAAATCTCTTCTCATTACTGTCCTGTCTCTTTCCACTGTTTCAAGGGCCATTGTCTTTCACACAGTGCTGATTTCAGTGTCAATGTGAGATCCCCTTGAAGCACAAGTGGCCTTCAGACATCGTCTTCAGCTGCGTGGAGTTGTGGCACAGGGGTTCTGGCTGCCTGTGCAATCTGTGTTTATCAGAAGAACGTGGATCTCCTTGCAGACTTTGCCCTGAGAGATTGCTTGTCCCTGCCCTCGCCGCGCTCTCCTCCTCCCACCTCTTGCTCTTCTCTGGGCCAGGAAGTCAAGGGTGAACTCCTAGCTGGCTGTTTAGTGTGTGTGATTAGGAGCACTGATAAAGGGAGGAGGAGAGATAAATAAGCCACAGGACAAGAGAGTGTTGGCCAACACAGTGAGATCTAGTTTGGGACCTGCTAAGGATTGCTGAGGATACACAAGATTGATAACAGAGTCCATTTTTCGGCTCTTTTACCAACTTGTTCTAGTGGGACTGGACTGGGAATGAGAAACAGCTGGTAGAATCATTGCCAAAACCAAATCCATATTCCTGTGGACTTCAGGGTCCAAAGAGGAGACTGATAGTTACCCATCAGGTAAAAGATAATGTAGAGGTCACTCAATCTAAGCACTTACTGTGGTTTGTCTTTTTTTTTTTTTGTATCAGGAATTGAACTCAGGACCTCGTGCTTGCCAGGCAGGGGCTATGGAGTATTTACTGTGAACCACAGAAAGTTACTGAGTCTGAAGTTCAAATCATGGCGCTCATGAACTTGCTGTGGCTTTACTGAAGGCATCTTTCAGTGAGCCTCAGTCTTGCTCTGCGTGAGATGAGACTTGTTGGCTGGAAGAGAGGACGTGAAAGGTTTCCTGTACTCTGACTTCATGAGTCTCAGATCGACTTAACTTCTCAGCAGACTGACAGCCATGCCAGGGCTTGCATTCAGAGCCCATCGCTGTGGTTACTTCTGTGACCCGTGTTTTCTCAGTCGTATGTTTGCCTCTCTCAGCCTGGCTTTAGTCAGTATACTTTTGCCCCACTAGTTGACAGGTCCCTTCTTGTCAATGGACTTGCTTAAGGCGGTCCCTGTGTGTGTGTGTGTGTGTGTGTGTGTGTGTGTGTGCGCGCGCATATGCGCATGCGCATCCACAGATATCTATTTGGGGTAAAAGTGAAGACTGTGGAAGTGTGGAAAGCTCAGGGGAGTCTGGGAGACATTAGGCAAATGCACAACTGCTGAGAGTGCTATCTGAAACTTCCAGAGTTTGCTAGATACTCTGAAGGCCATGTATGGACTTTAAACTGATAAGAACAGATACTACACTCGACCTTAGCCAAAAGGCCGAGAAGCGATCACATGTGGGCTTTAGAGTGGGCAAAAGATGCTTTTCTGAATGGGAAGTCTGAGGTGACATTTGCTTGGCAAACACTTCCTGTTGCCCTTGGCTTTTTCTCCCAGTTCATCCACTGTCGTGCCCTGACTGTCAGCACCACTGAGCCTGACTCGACATTTACACATTTTAAACTGCTGAGGGATATTTTCATATTGAAAGTTTCATTTTGTTTACTGCATTAATTAATTTACAATCTCACCCAACTGCACTTTTAGCCTGTACCCTGCTAAGTGCTAGTCACTTTAATACCATGCCTGATTTTACTTAATCTTATGAAATAGAAAGCTTTTTTCTCATTTTCTCATGTAAGGACAGCTCAGAAAGGCTAAGTGATTTGTTCAAAGTCCTACAGCAACTACATAGCAAAGTTTGGGTTAAATCTAGATCTGCTCTAAAATATGTGAATACCTCCAGATATAATATATTTTATGAATAGGGGAGATGAGACAAGCTCATAAACCATGGGACTGACTGGGAGAAAATGGTAAATGGGTCCTAGGGGTATCACGATTGTGTGTTGTGGGAGTTTGGTGAGGGCCAAGATCCCACATTTTGAATCACTTACATGGCAATTCACTAATTAAATTCTTATCCAGGCCATAAGGTGGATTTTTTTTCAAAAGTCAATTATATAAGTGCATTATAAATCACTCAGAGCTTTTTCTTGTTTTTCAGGCTTCTATCAGGTTAGTTATCTTGATAACTGAGAGGAGAAGGAAACAAAAAATAGTTAGGATCCTAGCACTCTGATCAACCGAATTGGAATTTCAGTCCTTTGGGGAATCTCTTATTTTTTCCTATTCTAGCGAGCGTGGGACTTTTGAACACAGATAGATTTCTCACCGTACATAGATCAGCACAAATGCAGATGGGAGCAGCTAGGATTTGGATCCTGCCAAGTTGTAATGACTGCCACATGTGTGAAGCTCACGCTTGGTGCTGGTGACCCATTGTGAGTGTGTGTGGGAACCATGGGAGTGAAAGCCGATGTTGGGGGTGGGAAAGGCTTCAGAGATTATCAGGGGCCACACACTCACCCATGGGGAAATAGAGGCGTAACTTATGAAGTTCAGGCAGAAGGATAATGGCTCCAAGAGCGTAGTGGCAGAACAGAACCCGACTTGGTGCCAGCACTCTACAGTAGTATCTCCGTGGATTCTGTCTTGCGTGGGTGTGTGCTCACACTGACAGGCAGGTATGCTTGGATTTGGAAACCTGTACATCTACTGTCCTTGGATAATTTCCTCGAGGTCCTTGGATCTCAGCTTTGCTGCCTGCATGGAAATCATACGCCGGTAACAAATCGACTGCAAGCGTAGATGAAATTCACTGCCCTGCTTGCTGCAGGAGGTGCTGTTGTCCCCATGAGCAGAAATCCTCAGGAAAGCCCAGTGGGGCAGACACGGAGATCCTGTTTCACAGCTTCTGTCTCCTAACTTGATCTTGACATGTTTTAGGTTCTTGTTTCTCAGTTTCTCAACCAACAGCATCTGCCTCAGCATAGGGAAGGTGTTAGAAATGCAGATCTCAGGCCCCATTCCAGATCCCTCGAGTCAGAATCTGTGTTTTAACAAGATCCCCAGGTAGTTCACATGCTCGTTAGAGTCGGAGCAGCATTTTTGGAGGCCTGCAACCAGTTTCAGAGCTCTTGGCCATGGCCCCTGACGATGACTGGCATGCTGCCCACATTCTTGGGGCGTGCGGTACCCTGGGCTGAGATAGCGGAGGGGGGCCTGTGAGGTGACTCGGTGGGAGTAACGGAAGACCGGGTTGAAGGGATCCAGCAGGCTTTATCTTTTCAACGCCCTTCACTTCCTCAGAAGTACTATTCGCAAGGGGTCAAACCCAATTGGATTCCAAGTCTTTCTGATCCCTGAATCCATGTTCTTTTTATTAAATCACAATGTCTCAGTCAAGAGGAATGCTGGGCTGTATGTGTGATACCTCTGCATTTCCCACAATGTGAATATTTCCACACTGGCTGTTTTACACTCTTACTCAATTCCTAGAGGGGAAGAATTAAAAAAAAAAAAAAAAAAGCTTGCACTGAAAGCCAGGATCCTGCCGCTTAATCAGTTATTTTCGTTTTTTAATGAGGGTGACTATTGTGAAATAAGTAATTATTAATTACTCAAAAATAATGAAATATTTTAGTTTCCTTGCCACAAAAGCATATGGAAGCTACAAGAAAGCATATGGGTGTTTTTCAGGAAGCATACTGGTAGATGGACAAATTATAACGGTGCCAGTATGCCTTTGCTGTCTGGCTCGGGCCATGAGTACGTGTGCTGGCATTGGAGCCCTCCTGTGTTTAAAGGGAGTTTTTTTTTTTTTAATTCCCATCTGATGTGTGTCTTGGGCTGCCTCTGGAGTTACACAGCTCTGTCTCATAAATCTTTCTACCATGTTCCCACACAGACATTACTGGCTGGGTGTCTACTCAGAATAAACCTTTGATACAAGTAGCTGCAGGAGGTCCTTCCTTTCCAGATGTCACTCTGTTTGTGCCTTAGCCAGTATGGCCCTACCCAGTGGAGGATGGAGTGCAAGTGTCTCACAGTTTACCACCATGGTAAAAGAACTAGGAGCTCCTTGCTTTGTCACGGATTCTGTGTATCCAGGGGCCAGCCATGAATCTATGCACTACAGATTTCTCCCTGGAGTGGTGATACCGGCACTCCTTGGCTCACAGGCATGGCCACTTATCCCATATGTAATCGATGCCCTTTGTTCCTTCTTTCCTGTAATTTAGATTTTTTTTCTCTTTTGCTGCCTATGTAGTCGGTCTGGTAGAATGCTTGTTCACGTTGCAGGTGACTGGAGCTGTTTTGGTCGTTCTGAGGACTGCGCACATTTAGGCTTGTAATGATCAAAGGTGACATTATCTGTTTGAGAAGGGACCTGGCTGAGTGTCAGACAACCAGTTGTTTTTTTCTTTTTTTAACCAAGCTGTCTTTGTAGCATTTATTCTGTACCTAAAGGCAAGGTGGCATGCTAGCCAGCTGAATTGGTCATTGTTCTAACCTTTACTCCACTAGACGCGGAAGGTTAAAGTGATCTGAGTCCTGAAACTAGGACGAGGTTTATTCACCCTCAATACTGATGACCCTTCTGCTGCAGAGGGCTGAATTTATGGCATGCACCTCCCTCTGTATTGTCTGTGGTTCTTGTTTTCCTGTCTGGAGAACCAGCACATACCTTTCCTCCTAGGGAAGCCTTTTCTGTCCAAACTCCCGCCCCTGCCAGAGTCCAGTCCTACAATTCAACTTTCCTCATTTTTTTAAAAAATAAGCTTCTCAATGTGTTGCTTCTTCTGACGTCAAACTCCTGGGCTCAAATGATCATTGTGCTGCAGCTCCCCAGTCCCTGGAACCAAAGGAATGTCCCACCACCCTTGGCGCCTCTTTGTTTTACAATTAGGCTTTGCTTTGTATTGCCAGCTTTCCATTTCCTCTTTCCTCCCCATCCTCCTTGCTCACGCAGGGTATAAAGGCACTGAATCCGAGGACCGTGCTCCCCTTCTCTGAGTGTCCTGGCCCAGTCGGAGACATAGCAGTCAATAAAGAAATGCAGGACTATTCTTTCCTCTTCTTGTTGTGTGTGATGCACGAGACTTGCAGCTTTAGAGTTGCAGAAAACACAGAAACGTTTTTGGGCAGTCCAGCTCTCTTCCCAGGGAAGAAATGATTTACCTTCTTTACCTGCCTGATCAGTTGCAGATCTAAGAACAGTGCGCACGTCTCATCAAACATTAGAGAAACGATCAGTGCATGAGATCCTACTTGCTGCCAGCAGGCCACGACTGGGCTCCTGATTTCTGTGAAGCCCCTTAGGAATAATGTGGTGCTGGCCACACTGGGATCAAACATAAAAACCAGCCAACACTGATTGGGTGCTTTGTGACAGGCCCGAAGCTGTGTGTTACCACATGGTTTCATTGGGGTGGTTGTCAAAAACTAGAATTCCCGTTCCTGTATGAAGGAGGCAGATTGTTTCTAAACATCTAAATAGGATGTTTAGCCAAAGCTCATGCCTCGAAGCGTGGAAAAGCCCTGTAGAAGGTATCAGTGCTTACCTCCTAGAACACGGGATAGGGCTTTGCAGAGTGGAATGCATGACTCTTCCAAGAGGCCTGGGTTGTGCAGATCAATGAAATATGACAGGTTGTGATGAAAATTGAGGAGGAGGAGGAAGAAGGAGGGCCTGTGCTCGCCCCATAAAACAGAAGACTCCTGAGTCCCCTCTTCTTATCCGCACATGCAGCTCTGAGTCTTTGGAGAGCTGGAACGTGGGTGCCTCCTTCTTGACTGTTTGTAGTACTGGCTTTTATTGCATTTTATTCTCTGCTCTTTCCTGGCCAACCCTGACACCACCAAAAATCTGTGACTCCCTCTTATGCATCATGATTTCTTTTCTTTCCCTCTTCCCTTTCCTCTTTCTCCTGAACTAACTGAGTAGCCCGAGGTCTTGAAGGCTCTTCCGTGCTGCAGTTCTCTGGAGGGGACTGGGAAAGTGCTGCCGGGGAACATGATACACAGATCTGTTAAATCCACAGTAAAAATAGCTTCTGATCTATGGGACTTGGTATTAAGCGAGATGATATTAACAAGGTTTGAATGCTGCTCTGAAATGTGGCAGCTGCACACCCATATTGGCTGCCTTTCCTCCCTACCTCTGGCAGCTTGTGAGCAGTGTTGCCATGACACTCCTTGGGCTCTGTTTAGATCAGCTATTTTCTGAAGGAGTCCCTGACCTTCCCCACAATAGAAACTGTTGATGTGGTCATGTCAGAGCCTCTTCAGGATCTATGTGACTGGTGAGGCCCCCGCTGTCATTTGGAAACTCTTGGGAACTGTAGGACATAGACCTGAGACATTTTTAGGGTAGGAGGAGCTGTTAAATATTCCTTACCCTCATTGGATGTGTGAGGGTCCTGCAGTGCATGGAGAGGAAGTGATTCACCAAGGCGGTAGACTGAAATGAGAACAAGGTTGGGACAGGAAGTCAGGTCTCCTGATACCCAGCTGGGAGATGGTCCTGCTGTGTTACACTGATCCTTTCCTGAGTGCCCCCTTCAACCTTGAAGGATGTAGATGGACCAGACCCGGACACACTGCTTTCCCAGGGAATGGGCAGAGATGATGAAGAAAGGAGGTCATTGTGGAGGAAGGAATGAAGAGATGGTTTGAACGTGTCCCTCAATGATCATGTGCTGGAAAATTAATCCCCAGTGCAATAATATTATAAGCTGGAACCTGATAATAGACGGTCAGGTTACAAGGCCTCTGCCTTCATGAACAGTATAACGCTATTATCACAGGAGTCGGGTGGTTGTCGCAAACATGGCTTGTTATAAAATAAGTTTGATCTCCTACTGCTGTCTTGTTTTCTTGCTCTCACACTCTCTTGCCCTTCTGCCTTCTACACTGGGATGAAGAAGCGCAAAAGCCCTTAGCAGTTGCAGGCACTGTGCTCTCAGAATTCCCAACCTGCAGAACTGTGATCCAAATAAACATCAATTGTCTATAAATGACCCAGTCTGGGGTATTCCATTACAGCAACGTGAAACGGAATAAGAGACTTACATGAAGTGCCGAAGCTGCCATCTGCAGTGGCCATCTGCAGAGACCTTTCTGAGGAGAGCTACCCTTTCAGATTCCAAAACTTCAGTGGATGATGAAAAGGACAGAGAGGAAATGACATCATGTTCTCTGTTGTTGTGAAGGGTTCCCTGATACCATACAGGAATGATACATGGCAGAGACCTAAACACACGGATGAAGCATCTAGCAAGTTCTTGTTTTTTTGAACTTAGTTTCATTCAGACCGTTTCCTAAAATTTTGTATTGCTGGTGAAAATTGGCAAATAAAGATTTTGGGGAATGGTGTTCTCACCAATTTAGATTCTGTTAACACTTCCTGTATGTTCCTATTTAATTTTTACAAAACCCAGTATGCTTTTATTATCCTCACTTTGCAGTAAAAAGATAAAAGTGACATGACCAGCTCAGATTCACCTCAGGTATTAAGTGCTGGAGAATTGATTTGGGTCTAGATCTCTTGTCTTCAAATATTGCACTGTTACAATGACTTTCCCCAGTGCTTGTAGACAAGACCTTGTTCCTTCAACGGTAGTTTGGGCTTCTCCTGAGGACTTGCCAACCCTACTCCCTTAAGTGTTGGTGAAAATAATTACAAGGCCTCCAGTTGAAACAGTGATGTTTTTATGCACTGGGTAGCACTTTAGCTGACTTACTTTTTTCTGTAATCCAAGGGAAATACTGCATCTCTATCTTCTTTCATTTGTTGAAATTGAAATAAGCTTTCAGATACTTTGTAAAACTCCTTAAACTTTTAACAAGTTGGGGCACATACAGAACACAAGGAAAACAGATTCCCTGTCCTCTGACTAATTTAGTGATGAGCAAAACTAGACTACTTTTTCTTTCACTACAAAAGAAGGATGCAAGGATTTTTGAATGCCATTCCGAAAGCACAGATTTTGATTGCTTTTTTTTTGCTGTATTGTAGGATTTTCTTGATTCTTGCCATATTTATTAAATGATATCCATTCTCTTTTTCTACATTTCTATATGGTTTAGATGAATTTGATTATAATATTTGCATCTGTTCTGAAACTCCACAAACATACAGCAGTCTTCTTTTAGTGTATGTGCTCACAAAGAGCATTGTTACTTAATTTAAATTTCAGTGTAGAGACAAAGCTGATCTCTAGTAAGGATAACATCTTGTTATATATAGATCTTGTGTTTCCTTTCTGTGTCTTTCCAGGTGTTTAAGGAGGAGAATGAGTTGAATAATAATGGCATAATGTCCAGAGAGAAAGCTGAATACAAAAGACAAATACGTGTGTGGGTCTGTTTTTGTATTCTGTGTCTGTACTTCTATGTGTGTGTGTGTGTGTGTGTGTGTGTGTGTGTGTGTGTGTCTTTTTATAAAGTTTCTGCAATTTGGAAGTAACAAAGAGAAAACTCAAACTGAAACTTGGATATTTCAGGGAGGGGTCAATATTTTAAATTTTGTTTCAATGCAGGTAAAGCGAAGTTTAGAAAACGGCATCAAGTTGGTATTAGATGGAAGTCAGACACTATCTTTTACAGTACTTTCTCTTAGCAGAAAGTCTGCCTTGGGCATTGGAGCATTCTTGCATACTTTCCACATCTTCAGCCCCCAGTTTTATCTGTAGTTTGTTGAACTACTTTGGTGTGAACATGATTTTGAAGAGAGTGACGTTCCAACAAATCAGTCTGTACTGGTCTTGCTTCAAACACGTCTGCTTTGCTCTAGGATTTCTTACGTGTGTGTCTTTTTGGTCCTGAAGACAAAAGGGATATTTTACATATGTTTGTGGCAATGGTATTGTTACTTAGGGGTAGTTGAAACAGTCTTTATAAAAATCCTTCACGGAGAGCTCAGAGTCTTCTTCAGAATTTCTTTAGAAGTTATCTAGTTACACTTGAAATCTCTGTACTTTATACACTTGAAATCTCTTTACTCTGCAGAATAGAGAAAGTCCATCTGCCTTCTTGCAAAAAAATAAAAAAAAGGAAGTAAAAAAAAAAGGGTACCTCAGGAGTGAACTAGCCTGTTTTCATACTGTCCCAAACTGTCAATGTAGGCAAAGGTTTCACATACTATCAAATGTTACCGAACTAGAAAAAAATGTACACATGTAATATATGGAGCATATATATATATATATATATATATATATATGAGATCTGTTCCTTGTCACAATATTTAACCCAGAGTACTATTTACAGTAATGAATCAAAATGTCAGTTTTAAAAATATGAAGTGTCAAAGTGTTCCCACGTTGCAGAAAAGTTTGATGTGACAGTTTGTTAATCATATGACTATTACATCAGCTGTGTCTCACAGTGTGTTTTGCTCTGCCCTCTCTCTGAGACGCTCCCCACACTCTCTGAGTGAATTACTAGTTCAAGTGACTAACCCAAGGAGCACATTTGGGTTATGTGTTTCCCACACCTCACACAAATGCCGCTATGTTTTCCTGTACTTAAGACTGAATGGATTTCACATTCATTTTGGAGTGGTATGATTTTGTGCCTGACACATTTATGTATAGTAGCTAAAAAGAAATTTACTCTTCTGTGAGTTTGTTGTTTTCCCTGCGGAACCATCCACATGACACGGAAGATTGCAGAATGGGTGCTTGGTGTTTCTTCAAGCTGAGGTTTCCCTAGGTGTCATCTGGCAGCCTGCATTTGTTCATACTCACTCTTTGACCTGGGACATGCTTTGTAATTTCGCTTGGCATATTGAGTATTTCAATTTCTTAATCCTTCTAAAAGGACTGAGGTTTAGAACACAAATGCCATATGTTTGGCAAAAGGCAACATAAGTTCTTATATGAAACTTTATGGCTGAGCTAATTATTTGTTCTGTATCCTTAGACCGCTGTTAACATCCACGCCTCAGTTTCCTCCAAAGAATTGCTAAAGATGAAATTAGATTAAATCAGTGAATTTTTAAATAGATGCTGTAAGGAGCCTTAGGAGTCTAAGAAGAAACAAAACCTTCAGTGATGGGGTTTTAGGTGGGTAGTGAGGATTCTTCTAGTGTAGAAGCTTTGCTATTGATCTATGAAAAGTTAAGAGTTTTTCTTTAAATGCTGTTTCACTTAAATAAAAGATTCCATTGATTAATCTGCCTCCTGTTTGAATTTGTCATCCTGGCTGATCTAGGGTCAGCATTCTCTAACTTTGTAGCTTATGCTACAAGCTTCTGGTGGCTGAATAATCTTGGCTATTCTGGCTACCGTGGAAGTTCTTTCAGTAGTTAGGGTTCTCCTAGCTCCTGCTAAGGGCAACTGAGACCTCAGTGGTATCTAATTTTAATCATCACATCATTTTAGTTTTAATAAACTCCATCTTAGCAGATTTCTAACTTATTGAAGGTCTTTACTTAGAAGACGTAGAGAAACAGGAGGTGTGGAAGCTTCTGCTTGAGGATATGAATTTTGTTCCTTGAAGCAATTTTATTCTTTCAACCAGGTTAGGGAGGAGGATAGACACCCACAATTTGAAACTTGAAATCACTCATTGTTTTCCACTTTCTGTTCAGGCCGCCTTCTCCATACACACACAATCACAACCACTTTGATCCATTTTTTCTAATACATCCCAGTGCACATCCCCAGGTGTGGAACAGCAGCAAAATAAAAAGGTGTGAATTATACATGAAGGGAGAGACTGTAAGGATGGAATGTGATGTAGGGGTGTGGTTGAAAAATACTGTCACAAAGTCTGCAAGTATCAATACAACAAAATGAAGTTGCAGGAAGTATTTTTTTTCTTGACTTCTTAATTTTTTAAATTATTTTGTTTTACATGGTAAACATATTCACCTTGGGGGAATTGAGATAAGGTTACAGTTACAGATACAGATATAGATACAGATACAGATTTAGATGTATCGTAAGTTGATTCCTTTTACTTTCTGTTTTCATTCCTGTCTCTCCATCTCTAGTTCCTCCCCATCCTTTCAAAGCATGAACTTTTTGAACCGTTCATCCTTGCATCATTTTTACTCTTACCTTCCCTAATTTCTCCTGTGACCTTTGTAATTTCCTTCCACTAGTTTCAGATGGAAAAAAACACTTTTCATCAGCTAAAAAAAATACATCTTAAATCTAGGAAAGGAGCTAAATGGCTATTTTTCTAGATGCCAGAGCATCATGTCCAAAATTCCTCAGCTTGAGTCACCCTTTCAGTAGCTGAAATCCATGAAGTCCGTTAAGTGGATGGCTGTAGGAATGACACAGAGGGAAATGTTCCTCTAGGAACTGATATCTTAAAATTGTCTGTTCTCAGAAGCAGCAGCTGCGTGTCTGGTCAGGAATGTTCTTCTGTTAAGTGAGGCATCATCACTGGAGATGTGCCTGCTTTTATGGAAGGGGTTGAGTCTAAATCTGCATACAGGATCATCATACAAAACCCAGGTGTGAGCTCTTGTTCTTTCTCTGAAGAAATAGTGAGATCTCGCCACACATTCCAAGGGAACATTAAACTCTAAAAGTATAGTTGTAAGTGAAATAGAAAATATTTATTGTGTGTTTAGTGGTAGCAAAAGTCCAATTAGTAGAATGGGTTATTTGGCTGGAGAGTGACACATGAGAATAACACCCAAAATGTAAAAGAAATTTTTCCATTGATTTTCTCCTGTTATTTCTCCTCTCCCAGCTACAGTATAAGGACCTTGAATTTGGGACCTTGTGTGTCTTGTGGTTGTCTATTTCTCAGGTCCATGGAGTCACCCTTGGGTCATCTATTAGCTCAGGAACTGGTTATGGAATTGATGAACAATTTTAGAAAGATAGCAGATTGAGGGAAAAAACATGACATAAGTCTGGAAAATTTTGATATGGCCATTTCTAAACCTCCTCAGCTTTTACTAAATGCTATTCAAATTAGGCACTCTTCTGAGATATTTCTATCATTAAGCCACTTAATCTGCACAGCCATCCTTTGAGGAAAAGTCTGTTATTACATCTCCCTATTGAAAAATGGAGAACCAGAGATGTTATATAGTTTGGCCAAGGTCACATAGTTCCCAGTAGATCAAGCTAGGATTTGAACTCGCAGGATGTAGCTCCAGCAACTCCTCTCCTAACTACCAAGCTCTGGTTGTGTCTGCACAGTGACTGTAATTACACCTGCTTGTTCTGCCTTCTCCCACCGTGTGAAGCCGGAACAAGATGAGAGGTGTGAAAGTACTAGGGAACGTGTAAACCAGCTGATGAAGGTGAGTCAAAACACAGATAACTAATGTAATAACTCTGATCTCATCGAGAAAAAGGACGCTTACAGAGAATGTTCGGAGAATAGAAGAGAGTGATCACTTCTAACTGGAATGGGAGCAGGGACGGAAGCAGGGACGCTTCGTGGGGGACGTAAGTTGACAGCTGGGTTGACCTTGACTCCAGATGTTGGTAAAGGGGAGCACTTCCTAAGAAAATGGAATGGACAATGGCATAGGTATCACTCTAGAGCTGTTTAGGTGAACAAACGCTTTCCGAAAGTGTGTGGGATGAGGAACGGGGTGTGGGGGAAAAGATACCTGTGGTGGAAGGAGAGGAAATTCTGAGATGGATCTGAATAGGACAATGAAAGCATAACAAAAGCATCTCAAATCTTTCTGGGGTCAGCTCCAGCCAAAAGATGATGCCTGCCTTATTTATTGTGCTTGAATACACCCGATTTTAATACATATATCTGTAAGTATTAGTTTGAGGAAGTACCAGTCTAGACAGGGCAGCCACGTAAGCCTGGGAAATGCTGATCCTTCACGGCCTCTTAGCTGTTCACCATGTACATCAGCAGGCCCGGTCTCCTGGGTAGTCCGGTGGGGCAGCAATCAGCTTGCTACCTTTGACTCCGACCTTGTCTTTTTGAGCAACCCCCTTAAGATCACCTAGAAAACCTCTGCCAGAGACTTCCTGCAGCCAGCCAGCCGGATGGACGGACTTATGTTCCCTTTCCAGCGAGCTGTGCTTCTGCTAAGCCCAGGTCCTCTCAGAGCAGAACGACGTGCATTCTCAGAGTAGCCAAGGGTCCCATTCTGAGAGAAGTGCAAGGGCACACATTTGCCTATAGAAATCGTTGTGTGTCATTTAGAAAGAAAGCTGTGCCTGAGATCACACACTTGAGGACCTCAGCCCTTCTAGCAAAGTAAAAGTGAGAAGCAGGAAGTGAAGGAGCCTCAGGTTTTGAAATGCAGTGTGCCTCAGCGTGATGGTTACTAACCACAAGAAGTCCCCTCTCTGGCGGCCCTGAGAAGAAGAAACCATGCTGAGAGGCTACCAGCAGCAGAGCCAGGGCAATGCCTTTTCCGTTCTTTTGCTGCCCTGCGTTGCCCCAGTGTGGGAGGAAAGTGCCTACTCCAAGCAGAATGCTGAGAGCCATCTTGCCAAGCTCCCCTATTCGATTCTTTCATTATCCAGTGGGGCCAGGGTTATTAATCCGTTATATGAGGACAGTTTATACCCAAGTGCCTCTCTCACGTGGCTTTACGTGATAGGTGTTTACAGTGTTCTCTTCCTTCTTGTGTTTGGTGACCTTATACTCCTCCAGGAGGCGAATGAAGTTCTCAGAATGCCCTGGGACTCTGGTCCTGAGCGTGATGGTGGTTATACTCTTGTGTCTTCTGGGTGCTTTTCCTTCTTCTCTTCCGATCCAGCCTGGGATTTATGTGGTTCATGTCCTGCACTGCCAGCAGGCAGCCTTCTTTACAGCATGGCTTCACGGCAGCCTCTTAGACCCTGCCCGTCCCGGGAGACTCTTAGCAGCTCATGATTTTTGACTTCCTTTGCTGACACACTGGCTTGGACCCTGGACCTTCTTGTTTCTGTCATTTTCCTGCCTTTACCTGTGAAGATTTTCCTGTTTGCCTAGGTCCTACCTTAACGTTCAACCCCCACTTTTCAAATCGGCATGTACTGGAATCACCTGGGGAATCCCAGCCTCAGAAGTGAAGGTTCAGTGGGCCTGAGGCAGTGTGGGAGAATTTGCATTTCTGCTACGCTCCAAGATGGTGCTGAAACTCACTGTCTGTGGGCTCAGTCTAATTAGTACTGTTTTAAATTACAGTTCAAGAACTTCTGTTTTCCAGGAACTTTAGCATTTAGTCCAATGGGCCTGCCCCTCTGCCCCTCCTTCTGTGCCTCTGTCCCTCCTTCTGTGCCTCTGTCCCTCCCTCTGTCCCTCCTTCCCTCTCTTCCTCCCTCTTTTCTTCTATCCTTCCCCTCCCCCCTTTTTCTCCTTCCCTCTCTTCCTCTCTCCTTCCTTTCTTTCCTTACCCTTTCCTCTTTCTCTCCCTCTCTCTTTTTCGCCATCCAGCTGGCCTCTCCTCTCCTCCCCACCCTCTTCTTTCCCCTTGTCTTTCCCTTACTTTCTCTACCTCCCGCACTCCTTCCTTTCACTCTTGTGCCTGGTAACCACTTTAAATAAGAAAAATAATTTTTTATAAGCAGTAAATCTCTGGATTAGAGGTGTGAAATTTGGATTACATCTTGCCATTGCCTCTTACTAGCAATGTGCTTAGTTACACCCACTGTGTCTGAGGGACTTTGACTTTCCTTATCACTGACATAATTCTTCCATTTTCTTCTGCAGAAAGTCACGGAAAGGAGCAAATGAGATAGATATATCAAATGCTATACCAATCCCATACTACTCATGGTGAATTATGTTGGTGTTTTGCTCCTTTTTGTTCAATAGACTCATTGAGTTTATCATGAAAGATAAGGCTCTAATCACAGTTTTCAGTGACGTGCAGAGCGGTGGGGAGAGGCGCTGAGATTTCAGGAAACCTCTTTCAGGTTCCTGCAGGTGATTCTCTTACTCGTATTTGGGAGTTTAGATCAGAAGAACAAACTGCATTTATATTGGCATTTTCCCATCAGACTAGGACAGTGAGTTTTTGATTATTACGTTCATATTTTGAACTTCTTATGTGAACTTTCAAAGAGCAATGAAATCTGTAGTGGTTGCAGTTATAATGGGTGCAATTTATAAATCCTTAGAATTAAGTCTTCTGCACCAAAAACACCTCAAAATGAAAGTTTCATCTAGGTTTTCTTAAGAAATCCCATCTGTGCTTGAAGTATCAACTCTGCAAAGCCCATGCCTGGCCCAGAAGAATAAAAATATTGCTAAATGTGTTTCTTTTCCTATTTGCCTAGTTGCAGTTCAGTGGGAGACATTTACATGAAGTGAACTGGCTGTGGCCCAAGGTGACACACCAGGTGACAAAGGAAAGGCAAGGATAGCAGCCTTTGGGGACCCATAGATGGTTGTAGGGGATGTTCCTATGAGAGATATGGTATTTGAGTGCACCTTTAAGACTGGCAGAGTTCACTAGATGAACTTTAGGGCAGGAACCTGCCAGGTGAAGGTCAGTGTGTCACTGCTCTAAGCCAGTGATGGTGAAACTTTTAGAGCTCCAGTACCCAAACTACAACCACCTAATTTATCGCAAAGTGTCAACACAGCAATTCAACCTGAATACTGAGGTTTTAGGTTCAAAAAAACAACTCCTACATTAATATCTTTTGTCTTAAAAGAAAAGGAAATAATAACACATGTGCAGTAGGTGCACCACCACTGCTCTAAGTATTTCCTGGAGTTTTATAGCTCAAGTTGTATGAAATGTGGTAGGTAGAAATATGAGACTATATCCTTCACAGATCCTTCACTGATAGTTTGATCCATCTTACCATGATTATTTTATTTCCTTTTGCATTTTTTAAATCTCCCAAAGGATATTTCTTTGTCCACTGTTTTTCTTTCCTGAAAATTTCTTCCCAGATCATTAGCCTCTATCATCTTCCTAGCTGGCACGCCATTCCTACAAGATATCTTTGAATTTCCTTTCTCTGGTCCCGAGCAGTGAAAATCCCCCATATATTCTTCTCAGCTCTTGTTTTGACTGGCTGCGCTAGCAACAGCCCCTTTTTACCTTTCCTGTGTGGATTACGTGGACATGTTAGCGGTATGTGTACTCTGCTTTTCTCCTCTCTAGGGTCTGCATCCTCAAACCCATAAGGCCAAGTGTTGCGTTTCCATTTCTAGAGTGCCTGTTGTGGCTGGATAGAGACAAGGTCACAGTGAAGGAAATCAGTTGTGAGACATCGGGTGGCAGACTTCTCTGAGAGGGACTATACACACGACATTCCGTGGCCAGTAAATCGGAAGCTTTTGATGTTCCGAGTCTTCCCTTTTTGATACTTATAGTTATGTAAGATAAGTTTACATCAACTAAACTCAGGGAATTGTACCATCCACTACATTATTAATTCCAGATGGGAAAATTCGTTAAGGCTCAAATTTTGTTTGAAGCCCAACTGTTTCTTAAATTATTATTACAATTATTATCTTTTTTTTTTTTTTTTTTTTTTTACAAGTGATGGGAAGAGAAATTTAACAGCTGTGTGATTAGCAGGGCATGAAATTAAAAATGTTTTGCAAGGAATCAAGGGGTTGTTTACTAGAGGACCCCTCATCTGAGAATTAGTATCATTAAGATTGGTCACACGATGCTCCCTTTGACCATTCAAGTTCAATTCTCACACCCAGTGTTTTGCTAACAGGTCTTTAACCTTTTTCAGAAGGAAAATGCCTACAGACTCATTATGGAAGCAGCACGAGCAATTCTAAAACTTATAGTCAAGGTAACACACACATTTCTGTCACAAAAGAACTGGGCACCTAGCAGTTCGGCTTGATTGCTTCAGCAAAAAACAAAAACAAAAACAAAAACAAAACACACAAGATGCAATTTGAAGAAATGCAGTATGTTAGGAATGGACTGCTGGCTCCTTCGTGGCTTGGATCTTTCTGTCCAAGAAGAAGACTTTCATGTTTTCATGGAGGCAGGTTCAGACTAACAGTGATGTTTGTCCATTTAGTGCACTTCACTTGTATGGCCGTTTACTTCGTGAGTGCTTCTGCAGTTGTCATTCCTTGTGTGGCACTGAGGAGCTATTGTGTCATTCGTTCTTCCTTTCGCCAGTCTTTACAGAATTATTAGCACGTGTTGGTCAGGTGCACTACCTGGGGTGTCTCTGGTTAAGTCTGAGGGCAATTCTGTTTGCTCACAATGAGCTCGCTGCAGCTCATTTGTCCAACTATCCCCCTCGCTAATAGAGGTAACAACGGCACCCACCTTCAGGAGTATTTTTTTAAAAAGTTCATACTGGAATGTGGTCTGCATGACTCATAGTTTACACTCAGTTAATGTGAGCTACCTCCATTTTTTTTTAATGCATTAAACACACTGCCCTGTGTTCAAGAATCTTCATCGCACATTTAGCATGGATTTGCTCAATTTCCCCCTTGGAATCCTTCAGCTATGTTGGTCTTGCTGTCTTTAATTAATAAAGTCTTTCCTCTGTGATAGTTTATTGACTTACTTGCCTTAAATTTTTTTCGATAGATTTTGTCTTTACATTTGTTAATTTAAACCAGGCATAACCTCTGCTCTCTTTGAAAGAAAGGGGTTTTCTTTTTGGGTGAATGGAGTTGGTGACAGTCAATGCAGATGCCTGGAGCTGGGGATAGACGTGCAAAACCCGCAGAGATGTAGTTAAGGGGTTTGTGGCCATTGGATAAGGGACAGAATAGGTTTGGTTGGGAACTGAGTCAGGAGGAGAGAAAATGAAGGACACCTTTGTGGGGGAGGAGGGATTTGAGCTGGAATCTGCACCTGGGTAGAATTTGATCTGGCAGCAAAGAGGAGAAGCCTGGCCACGCTGTGAAGGGTGTGAGCTGCACCTGCTTCCTTCATGTGTGCCTCCTGCTGTCTCTGGCCAAATTCCAGCTCTGTGGAGCGGGGACATTGTAGGTGGGACCCAGGGTCCAGCCCCAGTGTGTGTGCATGAGACTTCTGTAGTTCCCATGTCCTCTACATAAAGTGGACTAAGGAGCAAGCCCCCTGGTAATTCATTAGAAATTCTAATGAATGTCTATCGAGTCCTTTTTATTTCTTTTTCTCTCACATGACTTTTAAGGGACATGACAGTGTGCTTTAGTTTTTGAAATCTCACTTCATCTCTTTGTTTTCTTGGGAGCCAATATTAAAACACTTGTCCTCTGCCATTAAAAATAAATCTGGGTGGGTGTATTCAGAACAGGATTTCCTGTAATAATTATACGCCCGGCAGTAGATCAGGGTGTTTAAGCACCTTCTCCACGGATGGTCACTAGGACAGGTGGGATGCCACAGGTAACCTCCTGTGGCTGGTGAGTGTGTTTCAACACAGCCTGCCCAGCTCTCTGCCATGTCAAGGTGGTTTTAAACTTACTGTCACTTTTTGCACGTGACCTGATGAGACACTATAATGTACGTGTTTCTGGCCAAACATTGCATGTCAGGGTTGCAGAGTAATAGGACTGAAATTTTAACCGACAGCCCAGAACGTGTACCTACAAGTCGTGGAGCATATTCAGGCAGCGGTCTAGGGTGGGATGTGAACGTAACAACACTTGCTCCAAAGGAGTTTCCTTTGTTCAAACTGTCCTGGGAAATGTCTTTTTTTTTTTTTTTTCCTGGTAGTAAAAAGTGATTTTTAATATTTATTTCTAAAAATTCCAGTTGTATTATATTACTTGCAGATAAAAGTAGTATATTTTAAAGATATATAATGTATTTTATACACATTTACTTTGTAACATGATTATAAAAATCAAGCTAGTCAGTGCATCTGTCACTTCAGTTATTTCTTGTTTGTGTGGTAAGAACCTTTAGGACTTTTTTGGTGGGGGGTAAATTTCAGTTATACAATACCATACGTTAGGCCTCCAGAACTTTGCAAAACTTTGTGTCCTTTGATCAATACCTCATTTTTCACCACCATCTCCATCCTTGGTAACCATTTTTCTGCTCTAGGCTCCTGTGAGTTCAACTTTTTTAGATTCCATGGAAAAATGAGAGAGATCACGCAGTATTTATTTTTGTACCTGGCTTATTCTTTAAAATGTAATGTCCTCCAAGTGCATCCATGTTGTCAGAAGTCACAGAATTTTCTTCTTTTTAAAGGCTGAAGCACACTCCTTTGTCCGTGCACCACATTTGCTTTATCCACTTGTCCACCAGGGAGCCTTTGGGTTGCTTCCATCCTGAGCGTCGTGAGCAGTGCTGCAGTGAACACAGGAGTGCAGATGTATCTTTGAGATACTGATTTTGCTGCGGGCAGGTGGTGCTGGAGTCCACAGAGCAGTGCCGTAGATGTTCTTGTACTCTCGTTCCCTCACTGGGGCCGCTTTTCTCAGCACTGTGGCAAGGGCTTGGTGAGGGAGGATGCGGGGAAAAGGAAACGGCCCTTTCTACCTGCTTGAATGTGTCATATTCTCTGTCTGTGCTCCACCCAGGGGCTCTGATCTGCCAACAGGCCCCATTAGCTCCTGTGCAGGTATTTCTGTGCAAGGATTGTTCAAAGTGATGTTTCTGTGTGGAGACAAACACTGAAAACTCCTGCTTTGTCATTGCGCTGTGTAACTTCCCATTGGAATTATCTTCAGAGATAATGATGAGTCACCCCCAAATTCCTAGAATCATGACATGTGGGAGCATGACATCTGTTTGCTCATTATGTTTGTGAGAAGACTGAGTCCCCAAGGCAATTCTTGGCATGTACTACGGGGTCTTTCTGTTAAACAAGGGTGGCATCCATTCCAGTTCCTTATTAACTGTATCTAGTACTTTCTTATTTGCTACCATAAATAAGATTGATTCTGAGTTAATTCGATGAAAAATTTGAGGGAGAGAGAGAGGGGAAAAAGGGAGAAGGAAAAGGAGAGGGACAGAAGGAGGGAGAGAATGAAAGAGTGAGGGAGGGAGGGAAAGAGGGAGAGAGGGAGAGGGAGAAGGAGAGATAGAGAGAGAGACAGAGACAGAAAGAGAGACAGAGAGACAGTGAGAGAGACAGGGACAGAGAGATAAGGACACAGAGGTGGAAGCTACCCTTTTCTTTGGTGAGCATCATAGAGTAACTCATTCATGAAGGGAGAGCCCACCAGTCCTTCTGCAGTGAGGTTCCTTCTACATTCCAAGAAAATCTCAATCCCTATGACTGTCAAAACTTTTATTTGGTTATTGTCACATCTATCACAAGAGAGATTTGATGTAGATAATAATTGTGTTAAAAACACTAGTTAATCTATAAATCTGGTGTAGGAAGAAGTAGAATTAAATGTGCAAATTCCTAATTGCTTTGTAGAACTTAACTTTCATGGGTAGGGTGGGTCATCCTTAGGTATGAAGCTGTATCCTTGCTGAGATTATTTGCCATATTTATGGGAGCATATCCTAAAATGTGCTGCATGGAATACTAGCTCTATAAATGTCCAAATCACTTTGGAAACCGCTTGCTATTATGTCTACCTAGTCAGGAGAATCTCCATGCAAATATAAAAGTTTAATTCTGAGAAGTCTTCTAGGTAAAAACAATAGCTACAACTTTCCTTTATATGTTTTGTTAAATTCAGGTTATTACCAAATATATGATATAATGGGACCATCTTGTGGATGATTTCCCAGGCTTGAGCTCTGTGAAACATTCTTTGGATAACTAGACCATATTGTTAAAATTCTTATGATTCACATCTGTCATCTTGTAATAATCTAATATGAAATATGAAGTCATTTGGGTTAAACTGTAGACCTCCGTCTGCCCTCCCTTCCCCACAGGAGAAATTATAGGTTTATTTAAGGATCAAACAGTTTTCCAATGAAATGTTGTTAGAAGATTGGGGGGGGGGGCTTTTAGAGCCTAATAATTGCAGAAAAAAAGAAAGTGTTGTACCAGCCAAACCAGTTTTGTGAATCAAGGCTTTCACTTGGGGAGTCTTTCCTGAAAATAACTTATTTTTAAGTAAAACTTTGTTGCTTTTTGGTGGTAGGCCTTTTCACCATCAGAGGCCTAAGTATGGATGATTTTAAACTGTAGCATATCGTTTTGCTTTCAAAACTAGAACTTTTAGAGGAAACAACACTTTAACTATTTGGAAACAGTTGGTTTGGCCGCGATAATGTTTTTTTTTAATGTGCTAGTTTAGGATGTTTGCTTTTCATTAAGTTGGAAGGCAGTCTTGTTCAAGACCACACTTGTCAGATGAGGACACAGGTTCAGAAGACTTTAGTAACCTTTACAAACTTCTTTCCTTCTTGGTAACAAGGGCGGGCTAAGATCAAATCCTCTAACTTACCTGACACTTAACCTGTTATACTCTTAGAAAGAAAAGACGTTAGCTCTCTTGGATATATAGTAGGTAGGTAGGTAGACAGATGGATAGCTAAGTACATGGATAATAGGGAAAAGCTTTGGTTGGGAACTTTTTTATGGAGATAAGGCTCTCTATAGTGCCTGGGCTGTCTGCTCTTCAGAGAGATTTTACCTACTTGGGCCAGTCCTTTGGTGCTATTTTCACTGAAGATCTTGATTCACTTTAAAGGAAGTAGTATGTGCAAAACAGGCCTATGTCCCACATTTCATCACTTTGTCTTATTTCAAACAGACACTATTTAAAATTTTCACCATATTGGCTCACCACCAAGTGCCTGAGGGATATTGCTTGGTTAACATTATTCTTCCTGCACTGGCGCTGACTAAGGCAGGAGCACCCTCTTTCTTCCCAGATAGGAAAGAAGGTCAGATCCAAGGCAGATATTCCTTCTGCGAGGATTAATGCAGCTTTTGCAAAAACAAATCACAGCGATTCTGCATCTGAGTTTCTTAACATAGGTAAAAGAATTTGATAGGCTCGGAACTGTGGGAAAGGTCTAGGATGAAGTCTCCCACTTAACGGGTCAGTATGGAATTTGTAGCGTGGTGCTAGCTGGGTCTGTGATTCAGAGTCATGCGAAGTATCATACACTAGACTCAGCAGTAGATGGTATGTTCTGCGTGCTGGACTTCCTTTGAAGTAGCAATGGGACTGGGGAAGTCAAAGAATATCTTGATTTGGACTTTGGAGTGCATAATTCCTGTCTGTCAATATTGTGAGGGTTAAATGAGATACTGCACACGAATGCACTTCGTTAACTATGAAGCATACTATGTAAGATATTATTATTATCATCACTAACAGCAAACACACACTGCTCCCCTGAGGCCATGTGCTGTTTTTAAACTCATTACATCATTAGTTCACTTAATTCTGATGGCAACTGTAGTGTGTCAAAGAACAGCTCTGAGCATAGTGAATCATTGGGTCTTCCAGCTTCCTTGGGTTTGCAGGTGATTTACTCTATGTTCCAGGCAAATCCCTACCTTTATTTTTCATTCTTTGTTAAAGTATCATGTAGGCTCAGGTAGAATATAAGGGTCCTTTTCCTTGGCATTGGTGATTGTGTCACATGGTGTTTGGGGCTTTGGGACTCAGTCACCCATTATTAACTGAGTGCTGTTGTAATCTTTATTTCACAAATAAGGACACTAGAAGCACAGAGAGCTCCTGTCTGTTTCCCGAGGCTGCACAGCCAGTAAGTGGTGGCGCTAGATGCAAGCCTTGGTCTTACCCCCCAGGTTGATGGCAGCTGGGTAGGTGTGCGTAACTCTCTAGTGATCCACGTGGGATGCGTTGTGGAATCAAATCATCATCTGGTCAGAATGATGATTATCTTTTAGCTTTCCATTGGTGTTGTCATTTAACTCCCTGCTGGGTTCCCAGCATTGTGAGTAGAGCTTTCCTGCATGGGAATGTGTACTTCCCAGTGTCTTGCTCACATTTGGCAGGCGGCAGTGTCCTGCTTTATGTGCACAGCTTGTTTTCTGCCTGTCTGTTTGTCCTTTTGATTCGTTGACACCCTCAAGGAGGCCTGCTGCTGGCACCCAGAAACACCGGATTTGCTGGAGGCTTTTCCCGTTGCCCCATGCACGGCTAAGAAGGCCATTTGAGGAGCCCGCTCTGGTACAAATCTGGACAAGTTGCTCCCTAGGGGAAATGTACTTCAAGCTGTGGCCTGTTTGTTTTTTATGTAGCATGTGGACCCGATTTTCCTCTTGGCTGTGTAACTCCACCAGTGTCTTCTGACTGCTTCAGCTTTACTTTAGCTTGCCTCTGTTTTATTGTATTTTTTATTGACTTGGTTTTCTTGGGCATTGGTTGGATACAATACAATATTTGTAGGCCAAGTACATCTGGGAAAGAATCATACCCATTGACATTGGGAGCAAAGCAATGCTTCAGTCCCCAGAACCTGACATAAATCTTAGATCAGGGATGTCTGATTCTGCCCTTCTCTGCATGATGCTATTTTGAGATCTCTCATTGGACCAGCTGTCTTAGAGGGTTGCTTTTCACTATTAGCCTCCTTAGTGCTCTTCGTTCACCATTAACATGCCATCCCTAGGTGCCTTTCCAATCCTCCTTAAATGACCTACTTTAGAATTTATTCCATCATTTACATGTGAATCATTTGATAGATACTGATCCAGGTACTCCTGGAGATACCAAAACAGATTACACCCAAGCCCTACTTTTGGGGACCAAGTACTCTGAACTGGTGATTCATTCATTCCTTCAATGACTACTACCTCTGACCAGACACCATGAGTATGCATTTCTTTGAAGTGTGGATACTCAGGAGATTGTAGTGCTTTCATTGGTGGGAAAAAACCACTGCACTCAAGATTTTACGAGTCATTTTGTAATTAGGATTGTGATAGGTCCCACAAAGGAAAGTCACCAGTTGTAATGCAGTAATGACCAATTTTCTTTCCCTGACCTTACTTGTGGGGAAGTTACGTTTCCTGAAAGAAGATGGATGAACCAGGTGGAGGTAGGAGCAAGAGAGTGGTATGAGACCCAGGTTCTCCTGCAGAAGCCAAAAAATGTTCAGTGTCAGCTGTAGTTTGGGAGTTGAGAGACATAGATGTAGGTGTGGACGAACATGTAGATATAGACATATACATAGATATAGACATAGATGAATGTTTTGAATTTTCTGCTAGAGTCTTGACAGTATACAAAATAGTTTCAGGTCTACCATTTTGATTCTGCATTCATTTCTTATTATGTGCATCTCAAGTGCATTCTTTATTGGACTCTTGGAGGTAAGAAGGGATAGGTATAAGCAGGGTTGCTACGTAAAGCTGTTCAACTTGTGTCTAGCTCTAGAGGAGGTATACTAAAATCCTGCTTTCCATTTGCCAGGTCAAGATGAGTTTCATTTTTTCCAATGTGCACTAAAGAATTTATTGGTTACTGGGGGCCCAGGTGTGGAAAATATATGGCAGGGTTGTTTTACTTTGAAAACACACATAGTTTACTTGGGTAGTTAGGTACAGTGTAATTGTATGTCAGCAGAATGACATATGTTAACCAGAAGTACATGTACCACTCTGTGGGTACCCAAGTGAAATATCTAAGTCAGAATGGTGAGAATCAATTTATCTGACATTTGAAAATCCTAGCTGGGAGGGGTAATTTTCCTCTTTAATAATAGGTTTATGGAGATGTAATTTAATTAATTGACTCAAAATAGTGCAATTCAGTGGCATTTTGTATATTTTCAGAGTTGTGTAACCACCACCTGATCACTGTAAAATATACTTGTCATCTCAAATGAAGTTCCATATTTATTGGCAGTCATGCCTTATTTTTCCGAAGACTTCTTTCATCCTATCTTAAGCAACCACTAGTCTATTTTTTACTTTGTGAAGTTGCTGATTCTGGACATTTTATACAAATGGCATCGTACCAGTGTATTCTCTTGTGAGTGATTTCTTTCACTTAGTGTAGTATTTTCAAGGTCCATGCAGTGTTGAGCAGGTTTTGGGTTGGTGTAGAAAGGAAGTAAGTTACATCAGTCAGCTCTTTGGTGCTCATAAAATACTGGAGGCGAGTTAACTTTATAGAGTGAAGAAATGTCTGTAGCTCACAGTTCAGGAATTTCACAGAATCATTTCTGTTGCTGACCTTCTTGTTTTCAGAGTCACAAGCCAGCACATGGTGTCACAAGATAAGACACAGGGAGCACGCATGCCTATGTCTGTGTTTTCTCTCTCCTTCTTGCAAAGCCAGGAGGATAGACTCATAGGGTTCTGTGCTAATATCCTTATCTAGTTCTAACCACCTGTCAAAGTCCCCATCTCTAAACTCTGCCACTGGATTAAATTTCCATTGTATAAAAATATCTGACAATGAGGATTGAAATTCTGCACGTGAAGTTTCCACAGGACACTCCTGCCAGACCCAAGCCACAGTGGAAGTTTACCCTAAAATGGTGGATTAGAGTGAGCTCATGGAGTGGGCTTCCTGAGAAACTGTGAGCTAAATGTTGAGGTTAAATGTTGGATCTTCAGATTAGGACCTATGGGGGACGTTATGGGAGATGAAGATGAACTTGTAATTCGGGAGCAGATCACTGGGGATTATGAATAAGCTTTTCAAAGGTGCAGCTGTTCTGAACTGCGAGTGACAGCTACCACTTGAGTGCACATTGATACTAAAAGCTGTAAGGTCCCTCAGGTTGGTAGTAGAGAGCCAGCTGTGACATCAGAAATACCTAAACTCTTGAGCACTTTCTCTTCCCATCCCGGCATCTCTTATTATATTTATTTGTTAGCTGGAAGAAGAAGCACAAATGATTTTTGTAAGTATTTTTTAAATTATTAGAGACAAGGGAAAAAGAAACTTTTCTAAGTTATAGTTGTTAAGGGTTTTCCATCGGGCACGTGACAGGATGTAGTCCTTGCAAGGACTGTGTAGGCTTTGTCACACTGTGAAGAACCAGGCCCTCTTCTGGCCTATTTCTTTGCCTCTGCACTGTACTGCTGTCTTGGACACAGTTTTCAATTGTGTTCTTTTCCTTTAGACTTGTAGCTTGGAGCATGTGCCTTATATTCGTTTGACAGATTCTAGCCAATCAAATGGAAGCCAAAGGTCCCCCAAGGGTATTTGGCCTCTGTTTGCATCTCTCAGAGCCCAGAGAAATTCCTCGTTGCTTGTTTCTGTGCTACTCATGCCACAAGCTTTTGCAAGAGGAAGGGTTTTAAAGATTATGTGGTCCAAAGGTTAGTAAGGCAAGGGTTCATGGTTTATGAGCCTCCTGAAATGGTTTGCACAATTCTCTGTATTTATGCTCACGTGTTTTTTTCTACCCATAAGATTTGCGCATGTTGAGTGTTCCTCTTAAGAGGGAAGGATCGTTTATCCACTGGTAATATTGAACATTTCTTTAGTTTTTATACTATGCCCTGAACAGGCTCCTCCAAGCACCCTACTTGTGTCACTTCAGGCAGCCTTTACAGCTTATCCTCACACATTAGAAAACTGAGTCTCACCACAGTTGCAATGACTTGCTCAAGGCCCGGGGGCTGGTAGGGGCAGAAGCTGGATTCAGACTCGGGATTCTGAGGCCTCATGCCGGAGTTTCCAGTTCGTTCTTAACCTGAGGACTCCACGCACTGCTCTCTACTCAGCCTTTCTCTGGCTCAAGAACTGATTGATTCTCTGCTGATAAACGGACCACAAAAGCTCAGAGAGAAAGAAGTGAAACACGTCCTGTGATTAAAGACACACAGCTACGAACGTGTGACAGTGAAACCAGCAAACGCAGAGTCAGGTTATGAGGCTTTAATGCGTTCATTCAAAATTAAGTGAAGATGCTCTTCTGACCTTTGCTTCTGCCTTGACTTGTTTCACTCTTTTCATTTATCTCTTCCTATCTCCTTTTCTTCTTTCCCTCTCTCACTCCTCTTCCTTCCTTTTCCTTTTTTCTTCAGCAAGCAGTATGGAGTACTTAGCCCCCTCTGAGCTAAGGTTGGTAATGAAAAGCTGTAGGATTACTAAAGTGGCTTTATGGTCAGAGGGTGTGGGGAGTATGCTACTCTGTGGCCAGGGCCTCTTTGCCTTAGAAGTTTCTCCATCACCATGGAAATATCACACTTAACTCTAGGCGGTGGGAAAGCAAAGGACCTGACATCACCCTGAGCGTCACTTGGTTTACATAGGAGTAGGCAGCCTCGTTCCCGATTTTGGGAGGATTTTTCGGTTGTTGTTCTTCACTGCAATAGGAATACTGAAGGAAGCTTTATTTTTCTGTGGGTAGCAGGTAGGATGAGAGTTCAGGGAGCTTTTCAGTTTCGAAAAACATTCTCAGTTTTAAGATGGAATTTAGAGGAAAGGTCAAGTTTGGGACTGGCAGGATATAATAAATCATAGCACTAGATGGGATGGCTAGGGGAATTTTCAAGAGACAATAAAACAGTTATTTCTCTGTTCTTTCAAGAATCTGTCACCTATTCAAGTGCTGTTGTCGAGATTGCCCTTATTAATGGCTGTAGTCATGTGGCCACCTTCGATACTAAGGTTGGAAAAGAAGGCACAGCCTACAGTGCATATAGCATTTGTCTATCAGTGGGTGGACTTGTGCTTTGAGTCTTGGCTTTGCTGTTTGATTGATTATTGATTGACTGATTGATTTTCATTCAGCATCAAATTACTAGTCTATACAAAGGGATTAAGAATAATGTCTGCCCTGTCTTACAGAATTGGTGTTCACACTTTCACTGTGAATAATGTCCATCCAAGGGCTGCATGGACAGTGGTCATGGATCATGTCTGTCCCGTTTTTCATTAGTCATACTAGTGTTTCACTTGTATGTTTAACCCTGTTCTTTGAGGTTTTAGAATGAATTACTAATTTTTATCACACATTAAGATTTTATGAGAATTCTACTTTAGATCCAACTGCATTCGATTCTGGCTGTTATTGCATTCTCTCTTTATCCTGTGGTGGTACATTTGTTCTTAGACATACCCAAAGGTGACACCATGCACAGAACATACTTTGCTTGTGTTATGGAAGATTTAGTATGTTCATTTCATCATATTGGATGTAGGCTACATGGACACATATAAGCCATTTTAATAGATTTTTTTTTGCTAGCATACTCTTATTCTTCTCTGCCTTATTATCTCCTTAGCATATTATGCCACATAATGGTCACTTTTCATTTATGTATATATTTTATGTCTTTACAGTTGGCTCAGAACTTTTACTCCATAATATCAAAGGAGAAATGATGTAAGTTTTCAAAAAAGTGGAGGACTGTTGGCCCAGAATCTCGTTTCCGGGCTAACAGCTTCTCAGGGTTCTTCCTTCCCTCTTAGCCAGCCAGCCCTTGCTCAAATATAGCTACATTTTGACATTATGTAGTCATGATGTATGCAGAACAGTGTCCTGTACCCCATCCACTAAAATTTGTGTTGGAGTTTCAGTGTTGCTACATATTCTAATTCATTTTAAAATTTATTGTAGATTATTTTATTTATGTTTTCCATTAGATTTATATGTAAGACAGGTCCTCAGGAGTAGATACTAGGTCAAATGACACTTACCTCTGGCACTTAAAATAATCACCAGCATTACATTTCCAAAGAGACATTAGTCATCCGCCGTACTGCCAGCAAAGTGTTCTCACTTCTTATAGAAGAAATAACTGCGTATTGTTGTGTGTTCAGTTTGAGTTAATGTAACATTCAACGTGCTCAAAATGTTCTCTGTATCTGTCTCTGTTTTTGTTCGTCTGTCTTTCTCTCTGCCTGGAATTGAACCCAAGGCTTTCACACTGAGCTGCATCTCTGGCCTTTTTTTTTTAAATAAAAAAGCTTTTTATTTTGAGATAAATTCACTTATGTTCACTAAGTTGCCCAGGCTGACCCTGAATTTGTGATCCTCCTGCCTCAGCTTCCCAAGCCTACAGGCGTGTGCCATCCATTTTCATGACTCTTATTCCTCTGACCTTTAGAAAGCTTCGTTTGCCATATGTTTTTTTTTTTTTTACCAAGTTTATACGTTATTTCACACAATAAAAGTTCATACCCTTGTCCATTTGATCTGTTGGTTTTATGATTTTAGCTCTGAAATATTTATCAGCCTTCTGAGATATTCACTGGACAATGTTTTTTTGGCCTCAAGTCGGCCTTCTTAGGCATGCGTGGGCACGCACGCATGCACGCACGCGTGCATGCACGCACGCACGCACAGAGTTATGGAGATGTTTTTACTTAGCAAATGGACTGCCCTGATCGTCCAGGTCCTTACTAAGGGATCCAACTATCTCAAATTGCTAAGAGCTCAGAAAATGAGAGTTAGACATCCCAAAGGCCTTTTCAAGGGTCCAGCAAGAGAGCTAGGCCTACTTGGCGTGGCAGACATCTCCTCTTACATCTCCTCTGTGTATACTTTGCAGGCCAAGGGGGATGACCGGAAAGTAACTGAAGGACACCCTCAGATAGTACCAGTCATTCTTGCCAAGACTTTGTTTCTTCTTGTGTTGGTTACGCACTGATGCCTATTTTCATTAAAAACATATTTGCTTACTTATTTTAGACAATAGATATTTTATGGTTGTGATTCATTGTGACTCCTTGCTGGACTGATCTCTGATTCCTGCTGTCCATCCACCCCAAGGGAGACATAGTTCCTTTCTCGAGCGTTTCCTGACTTCTCCCTTCTTGTGATGTATCCCTACAGAACCTTTCTCTTTATCATGTACCAGAGTTATTTATGAGTTTTAGAAGTGTATTTGACGGCAGATACTTTAATTTTCTTCATATTAACACAGGGACCTGCTGGATGATTGGGCAAGCCTGGGGCAGGGTGTGGGAGGGAGACAGGGTGCTGTCACACCCTGGCTGTGACAGAGCAAAGACGGGAAGGGCGAGTGGCACAGGCAGTGCCTGGACCCCAAAACTGATGTGTCCAGTGTGGCTACAAAGTGGAAGGCCTTGCCGTGCTTTCTGACCTTACATAAGAGATAGACACTGGTAAAAATCTCACAAACTATAAATAAAACAAGTAAGGGCGAAAGTTTCTGAACTTGCGGTGTGGATAACTTTCTAAGATAAAATTAGCTCCCTATTTCTGCAGACTCTTTCTCAACAGAGAGCATGGATTTAATCTAATTCAGCAAATATTTCAAACATTTCTTTTTATTAGGCCCTATCTAGGATGCTTTACTTTCGGAAAAATGAATAAGGTACAGCTATTGCTCTTGAGGAATTATGCATTAGTAAAGAAATGTGTATTAGTTTTTTGGGATTTTTTGATACTGGAAATGGAACTTAGGACCTTGTGCTTTGCTAGGCAGGCGCTGGTGCCGCTGAGCTATATTCCCAGCCCAGAAATGTGTATTAGAATTATATGAGAAGAAAAGATTAGGCTGAGTCAGGACTTAACGAAGTTGCCAGTGTACTCATTTTTCATTCTGTTTTTAGCCTAAAATTCATTCTGTCTGCTAAAGTCAGTGTTTTCTCTTTCAGATTTTTCCTGCGTTATGTTTCACCTTAACCACCAGCCTCCCAGTTGTTATTTTATCACAAGTTGAAAAGTACTGTAGAGACATTGAAGCTTGTTTTTTTTAAATTTCAAAAAGTGAACACAAAAAACATTGACAAAACTCTAGGAATTAAGAGAAAAGGTTTGTAACATATCCAGCAATAGGGAACTAGCTCATCAATTGCTAGAAGTGGTTGCTCAGACTTTTGGAAATCATGCCTTTAAAGTGTAATGCATAAATCAGAGAGAGAGAGAGAGAGAGAGAGAGAGAGAGAGAGAGAGAGCGAGCGAGCTTATTAATGATTTATTCTTGACTAACTTTTATTGGATGATTCCTTTCTCCTTGTTCCTTTCTAAATATTACCTCCACTGGGACCTAATTACAACCCCTCAAAATTCACTGAGCATCAGGATAGATGTGGTCTTCCAAAATTATCTTTAGGTACCACAGAATATTAGACACTAATTCTAGTTATCCATTGTGCATCCAGGTATATGAACCTCTCTTGCCACGATTCTTGTCAAATTGCAATGAGGAAAATCGAGGAAATATTTCTCCTTAACTTCTGCATTTCATACAGATTTTCTTCCTGAGTGATAATAGTGTAAGTTAAGACCTTTTAGTTTCTAAAGTCAACATGCAAAGATGACATTTACATTTATTTTAAGTTAATGTTTACTTTAGCCACGAAACTGTGAGGGAAAAAGGCTTTTGTGGAAAAGACATACTTTGATGCCACGGCTCTGTTGAATCACTGTAGTTGAAGAGAAATTTAATTCAAATTCTAGTACATCAAAACATTTTATGGGATTTTAAAAACAGTTGCTGTCTTACAGAAGTATTTAAATGTTGCTATTTTTAATTTCTTACATATCATGCCTAAAATCATGAAAATGACCCTAGAGTTGATTTGTTTTTAGAAAAAAGAGGATACAAAATGATATATAGGAAAGAATAAAGTCTATGTCTCAAGTCCGGGGATGTGGGTTGTAGTCCCAATTCTGCCTGTTGCTTGTTCTGTGGGATCTTAGAAAAGACCTTTACATCACTTAGTTGTATTTCCCACCTTTACTAACAAATAAATTACAAACTTTCCCTTTTCTAGGCACTCCCATTGGTGCCCTCTATTTTTACTTGTGTAAATAAAGTTGCGCCAAGTTCAGAACTTTAGTTGGAAAAAAATGTTGCACGTAAATCCACCACCCAGCTACAGCAACAATCTATGACTTTTGTGCTTAGCTTCTGAATTATTAGCATAAATTACCATAGTACTATGTTTTGCAATGTTATATATTAAACATTTTCAGTATTGCTGTATGTTTTGAATGACTATCATTTAAAAATGTTTAATGCTTCACTGGGTAATTATACTGATAATTCCAGTACTTAAAGATTTTGCTGTGGTCAACATTTCTGTGCATAAATATAGCAGAGTTCCTCAGAAATCTTGAACATGATGTGTGGGGGTTGAAATGTCAGGGTCAAAGGTTAACATCTTCATGGTTATTCACGTCTGTGGATGACTTGTTCTCTCTCTGGGACATTTCTGTAACTTTTACAGCAGTGTCGAGTCAGTATATCTCTGAGCAAGCCAGCATTAAATGTGTTTTTGGTATTCACATTTCTCTGATTTTTTTAAGGTATATGTTTCCATGGGTCTCATGTCTAGATATATTTTTTGTCTCTTTGAATATGAATAGTTTGCAGTTTTCAAGATCCCACTCACAATGAAACAAAAAGTAAACATTTTAAAGAGAATTGCGAGTGCCTTGCTAGAGAAGTTCTAAGGCTTGTTTGACTCAGAGGACGGACCCTATAAATACATGGAGAAGTATGCCTTCTTCCTAAATGGAAAGGTACAGGTGGCTGAGTGATCATTTTCCCTTCCATCCCATGTAATCTCAGCACAAATCTTAAGTCAATAGCTTCTGAATTTTAACAGGAAATCTCTAAAACTGTCAGGATAATAAACAGGTGAAATAGCTAAGAGACATTTGGATAACAAGAGTAATTAGGACAGGGGCCAGCCTTGAGAGCTGGTGAGCTCCTTAGAAGACACTGCTCACTGAAGTGGCAGAGTCTTGATGCTGGAAGAGGTGGAGACCCTCACAGAAGCAGTGTACCCAGAAGTGGAACCGCTGTACCTGGTTTTTAATGCCCAGCACAGGAATGACTCTGAAACATTCCAAAAAGGAAGACTTACTCGTGTGGCACTGGGATGATTGATTTTACAGAAGGGTCGGGGTCAATGAAAGGGTTATGTCATGAACGTATATCAGAATAAGCCCTGATGTAAGTTAAAGGTTAAAAAAATAGCAAAAGTTTAAGGAAAAAAGGAGGTGTTCATTATATTTCTAGTAACTAGAAACAATGTGATGATTTTGTGGTTTTTGTTTTGTCTTGTTTTTTTTTTTTTTTTTCTTTTTTTTTGTACCGGGAATCGAACTCATGACTTCAGTCTTGCCAGGCAAGTGCTTCTGCCACTGAGCTACATCCCCAGCCCTGTTTTGTTTTTAATACTTAGACTTAAGGTCCTCAGTGGCCTCTATGCTGGGCTCTTAACTCTGCTATTGTAACACAAAAGCGTCATTAGCCAGTATGTAAAATGTCCGGTAAATAAAGAGTAGAATCATGTTATTGTGCAGTTTTCTCACACACCCATCCCCGTGGTGAGTTTTATGAATCTTCTAATTGTTTAGTGAAGAAGCAGTACCTCGTGGTGGTTTGCATTTGCATTTTCCTAAGTTCGTTTGGGGTTTTTTTGGTATCTTCTCTTTCACCTCCCTGTCACCTGGTGTCCCAGTACCATGAGACCTCTGTGCATTCTCCGGCCCCACGTGGACCAACAGCTGCCAGTTTGCTTAATAAGTTGTAACTCTTCCCGCACCTTTAGGGCCAAGACCCTGGGGTTTGACTTAGAGTTTGGTCCATACTTGGGTCAGAGATTGGCTGGTTGCCTGTAGACTCAATGTGCAGAATGTTTTCTCTCTGTTGGTCCTGAACAGTTTTGTCTGTGTTTTACCTACTGTTCACTCCCCCTCCACGTCCCCCGGCAAGTTTTTGAGATCCTGATTGCCCTTTGGGTGCTACAATCCAGCTGTGGGTGACATCTGCCTTTGCATTTTTATCCCTACAGCTGAGCAAATCTAGAGCTTGGCTGCTTCAAAAACCACCAATATTTTATTTCATTCCTGAATTAGGATGGTTATTTCTGTTTTTCGAGAGACAGGCTGAGTAAACGGTGAAGTCACTTGCACTTGCATGAGACACATAAAAGTTCTTAGAGAAGAAATGCCGTGAGAGTATTGCTGCTGAGCTAGAAATGCAGTTTTCTTGTGGCTGTGTCCTCATGTCCTTTACGGGCCTTAGTCGAAACGTGTGCCTCCCCCCGCCCACCCCCCTGCCGTCTTCCCACTGTGTGTGCAAAAGGAACTGAGGCCATTATGACATAGCCCAGCTGGTTTCTCTTCTCTTTTGGACATAATTGTTTGTCACAGTTCTGATCTCTGTTTCTTCACTCCGATGATAAAGTTGTAAAAATCACTGCTACATTCACATGTCTTTTTGTCGTGTAGGTTTAAGAAGCACCGCTTCTAGCTTTTCTTGGAGATTCCTTTATTAATAATCTCCCTTTCTGTTTCTATCACTGTGGTCAATACAAAATGCTTTACATGCATTATTTTACTTGATCATCATAAATACGTATGTGGTAAGTAGGACAGGGATGATTGCTCTTATTTTACAGATGAGGAAATTAAAGCCCACTGATGTCTGTAAGGCCCAGGTCTGTGGCCACTGTTGGACCCTGTGTTAGACCTGCGATTACCCATGTTACTGGGTCCCTCTTGCTACTTTTTCTCCCTGTGCACCAAACTTCTTTTCCTTTAAGAGTTTTGAGAACTTTCTTGTCTGATTTGTGAATAAACTCAAACAAATCACTTCTTAGAGTTCTAATGATTACAACCATTACCTAGTATTTCTTTTCCTCCACCTGTTGGTCTGGGTACTTTAAGAGATGGCAATAGACATAAATATTCTCTATTTTCTTCAAACGTTGAGGCAGACATTTTCAAAGAAAACAAAGACCTAGGAGAAACTGTTTCTTCTCTAATATTTTAACAATCGCTGGAGTCAGGATTTGGGAATTTTTTCGCTGAGGCTTTGTAGGTCTAAGCTACCACAAAGCATAACGTTTGGGGGGTCATTGATTCCTCTTCCTTAATAATCACAGGTCTGTATGTAATGTGACATTTGTGTTCTGACCTTCAGTTTTAGAGAACTGAAAGTTTAGGATGTTTTGTTAGGACTTGAATCCAAGTAAATTCCCTGGTGAGTACAAGGAGTCACAGCTGTGGAATGTTAGAGATAAAGGGACTTTCATCCATATACCCCTTCTTGCTTAGAGGACATGGCCAGTTAGTGATGGAGCTGAGAGAAAACTGTCGAGATTAGATTTATAAAACTTCCACTGGTTTCCTCCATGCCAAGGTGTCCTTCCTGAGTTGAGTCTTTTCCTTCTTACTGCACTGAGAGTATTGGAGAGGTGGCACTCTTTCTTCTCTGTTCATGGTTCTTCTCCCTAGTGTGGCTGGAATGCTTTTCATAATTACTCAAGATTCATTTATGTACACTGAATGACTTGAACCTGTCTCATGTTGAGAAAAATGTCATCATTGCCCATTGACAAACTAAATTATAGCAGTTTGAGGTGTTTTCTTAAGTAAGGATTATTATGGACAACAAACCACTTTAGGTGTTTTAAGCAGAAGGGATTTAATACAGGGTGTTAGTTGATGTAAATTCATTGAACAGATAATATAGAGGAGGCTCTATGCTGAATGTCTAGTAATAAATACCAGAGGTATACAAAGTTACTGCATTATTTATAGTCAAGGAAGAGGAACGTCACAATGCTCCCCTGAACTGTTGAGCTGAGGAATACACTACTATGTCTAAAAACCAGAGGTCCAGTATCAGGGTCCTGGTGGCTTATGCTGTAATTCCAGCACTGTGGGAATCTGAGAAGGAGGATCATAAGTCTGAGCCCAGTGCAGGCAACTTAGCACTGGATGAGAGTGCTTCTCCATATGAAAGATAAAACGAGCTGAGGATGTAGCTCAGTGTGAGGACTGTGGGTTCAATCTCCAGTAGCAGTAGCAGTAGTGGTAGCGGTAGCGGTAGCGGTAGCAGTAGGAGCAACAACAAGAGTAACAACAACGACAACAAAGTCATGACCAGAAGCAGAAAACTGGATGCTGAAACATGGAGTTCAGGTATCTTCTCTGTCACGGATGTTTCTCAACAATCACCAAGTTGAAGACTCAGTATGAAAACATGGTTACCGAAAAGCTCATGTCTCCACAACCATGCATCCAATGGGAAACAGGTGAAAGCAGCAGGAATATGGCCTCCATCTTAACTTTCCCTTCCAAATCTCAGGGCAGTGCATGTATTTTGGCAGAATTCTTTTGCAATCAAACCCTCTTCGTAAGGCAGGCTCTGTGATAGGGTAAGTTTGAGTCCTGATTCACTGTACCCAACACAGTGAGTGTTATGGTTTTCACCTTTGGGGGCTCTCTGCCATATGGTTGAGGATGTTATAATACTCAAATGAGGCTGGAGTCACAATTATGTGCTATTAGGGCTCTTCTTGTCTGTATAATTAGTTATATAACAGTTATATAACAGGAATGTAGCAGGAATCCCTGTGGGGAATTCCTGTTTATCAGAAAAATGCCATAAGGAGGGAAGATCCTGAGCTGGGAGAGTATTATAAACTGTTTTGGTTTCAGACATCCTGGAAAGTACTAGAGATGTGGATGTTTTACTACAACAATACTTAGTGTGTTTAAGGGGTGTTCCATCTGAAGCAAAGACTGTCAGCTTTCCAGCTTCTCTTCCCCTCCCTCCATTCCTCTATCCCAGCCCTAAGTACACATGTGAAATTTGCAATGGAAATCAACATAAGATAGTTTACTTAAGATCTGAAGAAGTGGAGATGTGAGCTATGGGCTTGCGTTGAATCCTCCTGACTGCTCACTGAAGTCTTATGTAGCCTTCATGTAGAAATATGAAATAATTGCTTTAGTTCTCTCCACATTGACCCTTGTCCTCTAGTGAATGCATTTAGGCACAGCATTTTTGTATTCTAAACTAAGAGTTGAACAAAATGAAGTCCTGCTACTTATAACTAAGTAGATGTAAAGTCATTGGTAATATTGATTAGGGAAAGGAACAGAGGAGGACAAGAAGTAAAGATATAATTGAAGTAGATCGTCTGGTTGTCTTAGGAAAGAGGACATTCTTTGCTTCAGGAAAAAGACCCTGATTGAGTGCATTAGCTGATAACAGTTTCTGCTTGATTTCTGTTGCACCTTGCTTTCTTCTCCAGTGCAACCATTCTTGAAAGAAGGAATTTTCCTTCTTTCTAAGGAGCACATGCTTCTAGAGCAGAGAAGCCCCCCAGATCTCCTTTGCTTCTACCTGCTAGTTGCTCTGCCCGATTAGTAACTGCAGTTACAAATCTGAAGTATGATAACGTATGGGGGCCACATGTATTTAGGATTCGCTTATCCTAAGTGGCCAAAACCTCAAGATCACAGCGCTACACGGAGCTGACTTTAGAAGTCATCAGAAAAGCTGAGGCTCTGGGCCACTGTTAATAATGATATCCAAAGAGTAGGCATAAGTTGGATGTGTGCTCATCCCAGTTACAGGTACCTTTCAAGAGCAGTGTTTGAAATGTAAGCTAAAATGTTTGAAAATCAGAGCATAATCTTTGTATTTTCATTTTTAGAGATTTTGTGATTCCATCTTGCAAAGGCAGAACAGACTGGTGGTCTTTATGGGAATATAGGTCTCAGCTACACAGAACTTTCTTCCACTTTGGAAATTTCTACCATGGGTAATGAGTTCTTGGTCACTGGAAATATGCATGTGAATTCACAGATGTGGGTTAAGTTTCAACTTGACATACACATTAGAAGAATTAATAACTTTATATCTCTTGATATTAAATTTTTTATTGGTGAATTTCTCATTAGCTACTACTTTAAAAATGTTTGGGAAGTGTGTGTGTGTGTGTGTGTGTGTGTGTGTGTGTGTGTGATTTCTGTAGAAGAGTAGTGAACTTAATATGTGCTATCAGCATTTCATTTCTATTTTTTTACATAGTGGTTAGTAATTGATAAAAATGCAGAAGATGCAACACCAGTACTCTCACTGATAGAAATCCGAGAGGGAATAGAATCCACCCATGTGATTCTGGAAGTGTGCTGAATGAGCCCAGCTCATTTTTACTCAGCTGCCATTGGTTGTTGCTTCACCAGATTTTGTCTCTGTTTCAAAATCTTGAAATAAAAGTGTAACAACTCCAACATAATTTTAAAGAAAGGCCACCAGTGGAAAATGTTTCCAGTTGATGTGCTATTAAATGTGAAATTGCAAAACTAGCCTTTTTTATGTAATTTGAATTTATAACACATTCTGATGAGAAACTTTTCTGTTTTTCATACCATTTCAAATACTAAGAAATAATTTCTGAGGGCCATAAGGTTAGTGTTATGTAAAAATTTATTATTTCAAAGCATATTATGGATGAAGGCAATTCTCTTTGTTGACTAAAACTATGCAATGATACCTTGAAGGTTGAAAATTTACATCTCTCTCTCCCTTGCATTATTTTTTTCATTAAAAATTTAATTTAACAGTATACTTAGATTTTTAAGCAAAGGATGAAGTAGGCTGTATTTTTTTAAAATAAAGAGTTCTATTTTTTTGTTTGTTTCTCATGTACTACTCTAAAATAAAAAAAAGAAAAAAGAAGTTAGATGAAAACAGCAAAAAAAAAATAAAGTAAAGTCAAATAATTAAAGAAACAAATTTAACTGGAAATTTTATTTTATTTTATTTTTTTATTTTTTATTTTTTTATTTTTTGGTTTTTCTCCGGTACCGGGAACCGAACTCATGACCTTGCGCTTGCCAGGCAGGCGCTTTGCCGCTGAGCTAAATCCCCAGCCCCTTAACTGGAAATTTTAATTTAGAACAATACTGTCTACATTTAGTCACACTGACTCATCTTATAGTGTCTAAATTCCGTGCAAAAGTTTTAAGATAGTTTATATACAGTGATTATGACCCTGGGGACCAGTAGCAGAGTTGACACTTGACGATTTTATGAACAATGTGATGTGCAAAAGGCTTGAGCATAGTAACTAACTGCCTCTTGTAGCCGTGATTACTCTAAGCCGGTTCTGAAGGCTAAATAAACAAAGCTTCACTGAAATGCCCGAAGTATACTGTAGGATGTAAATGTGATTTGAGATGTATCAATAGCAGCCTCACCTGCATCAAAGGAAAACATTGATTATTTCTGCTTTTTCAAGTCACAAGATAGATTTTTTTTTCTATTATCTTCTTTATTTTTTATGGGAATATCACAGTGTTAAAGGAAAAATACAAACAGAATTATTAAAAAAATTAAGAGTAATTAACACACCCCTGAAGTGCTAGTAAAATTCCGTGGCCTGTCTAATGGGCACAGCAGACTTGTAAACAGATATATGAAACAGAGTGTTTACATATTTTACTGCGAGTTTGAACAAGCTGTCAGGGGAACACAGACAAGTGAGCAGCAATTAACTTGCAGACCTAACTGTCTTATTGGTAGGTTAGGAAAGAGACGATTCTAGATAACCCTCGAAGAGACTGCTAGGCTTCATTAGAGATGATATTGTTGATTTTCCCCATCATCACTTTTCATTTTCTTGGAAGGGCAAAACCTCCAGGTATGAGACACTGCGTAGCTCATCTTTATACATCAGGATTTCAGCTCTCGAAAGTAGATTTACTGAGCTCAGAAGAGCTCAAGCTATTGTTTGCTTCTCTCCGTTGGCCTTGTACAGCAAAGCAACCTCTTGTTAGAATCAGACACTTTGAAGAAAGCTGTGTAAGAGTGAATGTTCGCAAACATGAGCTATTCCGTGAGAGACTTATACCATGATAGAACATACGATGTTATGGGAGGGGATTTTGAAGATCACCTTGCTAAGCATTTATTATTTCAGAGCTGGGGATACTGATGTTTTGGGACAATAGACAGTTTCTTGGTCACTTAGCCAAGTGGAGCCATTGCTGTTAAATATGACACACGGTACAAGGTTGGGGCCATGCGTGCTAATTTTCAGTGGCATGGGTGTTGGCACCTTGGAAGAGAACTTCTTTATTCCTGTGTCCATTTCATTGCCTTTTATCCACTCCACCTACTTACCATCCAACAATCAATAGTGCTACAGAGTTGTTGAGTTGTTTCCTGTTGCTAATACTCTGGAGGCAGAACACCTGTGTGTGAAGCTAGCCTCTGGCAGGTTCTGTCTATTGTATTCTATTGCATAAGACTTCAGGTTCCCTAAACTTGTTTTTTTTTTTTGTTTTTCTTTTTTAAATACAGTACACAAATTAGAAGAAACATATTCATTCTTTTTTTTTTTTTTTTTTGGTTTTGGTTTTTCTCCGGTACCGGGGACCGAACTCACGACCTTGCACTTGCCAGGCAAGTGCTTTGCCGCTGAGCTAAATCCCCAGCCCCAACATATTCATTCTTAAGGTTGCTCCTAGCTTTGATTCTCTTGACTAGATCATTCCAGCTACTGTCAACCTTGACTTTTTTTTTCTTTCTTGCCTAATAGAAATTGTGGTAAATAAAAGACCAGTTAGTAATTATTGAACTTTCTCCTTCACCTTCTCTTGGTCTCCCAGTGCAATTGTTTCTCTGTCAGGGTTGATTATTTAATGTCCAAGTGACATTGTAAATCTGAAGGGAGATCTCCTGGGAAAATACCCAGCAGGGGGATAGCTGGGTTGAATGGGACCTCTAGACCTAGTTCTCTGAGGAATCTCCAAACTGATTTCCACAGTGGTTTCACCAGTCTGCATCCCACCAGCAGTGGAGAAGTGTTCCAATTTCTCCACAGCCTCGCCAGCATTTGTTATTGGTTGATTTCTTAATGCTAGCCATTCTTACTGGGGAAAGGTGGAATCTCAGTTTTGTTTTAATTTGCTTTTCTCGAGTGACTAATGATGTTGAATATTTTCTCATATATTTGTTTACCGTTTGTATCTCCTTGTCTGAGAAGAGTGTATTCATCTAAAAACATCGTATCACAGCAATATATATGCACCTATGTTCATAGCAGCACAACTTGTAATTGCTAAATTGTGGAAGCAACCCAAATGTCCATCCACCGAGGATTGGATAAGAAAATTGTGGTACTTTTATATAATGGAATATTACTCAGCTATAAAGAAAGATAAACTTGAGGCTTTTATAGGTAAATGGTCACAACTAGAGACCATACTCATAAGTGAAATAAATCAGACATACATGTGCAAGCACCACATTGTTTCACTAGTGTAAAACCTGAAAGAGTTAATTTAAACTAGGAGGTATGATAGACATTGTGAAATGATAGGAAAACACTCAAGGGTAAAGGGCAATTGGGATGTGGGAAAAGAGAAGGGAAAGAAGGAGAAATTTTGTATGTATGTATATGCAGGATAGTTAGCATAGTTGTTCTACTCTCTTCTATTTCTTTGCTGAAAGAGACTTTCAATGAGTCCTTGATCGATCAATATTGCATGTCTCTATCTGTTTTCATGAGAAACCACTTTGAAGATACCAATATGTAATACAACAAGCATTGTTAATTTCCTACCACTTTGTTTGTAACTCTGTATTGTCTGTACTGTTCCTTTGCTATTTTGTAAAAGGTTGTCTGTCTGTTAATGTTTTCCTCCTTTTATTTTTTAAAATAAAAATAAAAAAACAATCTGAAGGGAGAGTGTGGTCTGAGAGCATGTCTCTGTTCTTATCAGCGATGGCATTTGCTTATCTGGACCTGATGCTTTTCTTCTGTGCTGCTTTTTGGTTCACTTGGGTCCTATAAAGGCAACTGAGGGTTTTCTTGTCGTCCACAGCATTGCCAAGAATATGGAGGACCCTGTTCAGCACTGCTTTCTGTCCATACCAAGTCCCTTCCCCCACTCTACAGTCCACAACTTGTGAGCAGTTAGAACACAGTTTTGTAAGAAGCCCTAGTTCACTCAACGTGTGGACTTGTGGGAGAAATGTGGAAGGTGAAAGTTGAAAGGAATGGTAATAGGTACCTAATCTTTAATTATACGTAGGGGGAGTCACCATGGTCCAAGGAGGTCAGGGGACTAAAGCCCTATAGCCAATTAGTGACTGTGAGAAATTATGCCCAAGCCCTCGGCATCTATGTCTTATGCTGTTTCCAATCTTTCCAAGTGTCTCTCAGACAGCCTATATAAAGGTTTGGCATTTCTGTAGAGTGGTTCTCTCGTTACCCCTTCTGAGCAATGCCAGCTGTCCATGCAGAGAGTGGGGCATTTAGCCAGTGTTGGGCCAAAGCTGTCTGCGTAGAGAAGTTGAGTGAATACATTGACATTTCCAGCCATGGCAGATCCTGCTTTGCTCTTCCGGCTCTATCTGACCTGATGCTTCAGAGTCAGGGTGATTACATTTGCCGTTCAGCTAACAATTGTGTGTAATTTTCAGCCTGCCTTATTCTTCACTGCTGCCTTCCCACGCTTCCATCACATGCTGCAGCATATCTGCTTGGTAATTACACTGGCAGGGACTTACCTATGCCGTTTGGAAAAGGTTTGGCTAAAGTGCTTATTTACTTGTGCATGATAAATCTTGATTGATACCTTGGTAATCTCTGAGATCATTCCAAAACTCCCTCCCACAGTGGGGAGGGTTGAATGGCCAGTGAAACAGGTGACAAGGAAAGAAAAGAAAAAAGAAAAGAAAAGAAAGAAGAAAAGAAAAAAGAAATAGAAAATAAAAGAAAAAAGAAAGGAAGAAAGAAAGAAAGAAAAAGAAAGAAAGAAAAAAAGAAAGAAAGTGAGTTGTGTTTCCTTACTTTGAGCTAACAGGAGAAATCAGATAATTTGGACTGTCCATGCTTATCTTAGCTGTGGGCCAGTTCTGTAGTCAGGTTTGTTCATAATCTCCTGAGGGAGCTCATGAGCAGATTCCTTGTTAGTACTAATCTAATCCAATTAGCACAGTGTCCAGAGAGCACCACCCCATCCCAAGGAGAGCAGAAGTTGCCCTCTAGGCTCATGGTGGAAGGAAGACTAGAAGCTGGGTTTGAATTCTGAAGATAAGGCATCTTCTTGCTAAACGCTGACTTGAGAAATTATGAATAGCTGTATCCCAGAGAGGGAAACTCATGTACCATTTTAATAGACGGTTAAGAGAGCAGTTTTGAAATTCCAGGAAGGCCCTGACTTTTGTACAGAGCAAAGATAAAGGAAAGCCTTCAGAGTTATTTGAACTGTAACTGCCTGTTTAAATGAAGAAAATGTAACTTAGAGACATGAATCCTAAATTTAAGTTGACTATCAGCTTCTGCTGATGTGTAAGTCACGGTACCTCAGTCTCACAGTTTGTATGCCATTAACGTAGTGGTGTTGATTTTTGTCCCTCTCCTTTTTTTTTTTTTTTTTTTTTTTTTTTCCGGTACCGGCAACCGAACTCACGACCTTGCACTTGCCAGGCAGGCGCTTTTGCCACTGAGCTAAATCCCCAGCCCCGTCCCTCTCCTTAATGTCATTCATTTATTCAGCAAACACTCACTAAGAGGCAGGATTTGAATTAGTCACCAAGGGAAATCTAGGGACTAATGCAATATCATTTAGATATTAATATAAATGCTTGAAGTAAATTATTCTCAACTCTTGATTCAGAATAGCTACACGAAGGAGTAGAGTGTTTGTTAGCAGACACAAGGCCCTGGGTTGCATCTCCAGCACTGCAGATACATACGTATAATCATGCATGCATACATACATACATACATACATGTACAAGGATCCCATGGGAGGTTAGTGTGCAAATTTCAATGCCACTGTTTTTATCTTTTATACCAGATGTTAAATACCTACTGGTTGTTTGTTTACAACTTTAGTGATCTGTATAAATGTTGATAGAGTAAAATATTAAAAATAAAAATATAAACAACTTATTTTTGTGTATGTCAGTGAATTGCATTTCAAGTGTTAGAGGCAGAGTGAGTTGACTAGTATTAGTGGTGACTTTACCAGTGGCTCTATTTTTTTTTTTTTTAACTCTGGGTGAAAACAAATCTTCGAAGATCTTAGTCATCATGCAGTCTCTTTCAGCCATTTTCATTCGGTTGTGCCTCGATTAATTTGGTCTGTTGATCGTTGACCTAATCAGCTTGCGATTGTGCGGCTCACTATGGTTAGGTTTGTGCAACTGACAGTGAGATGACATTCCAGCTGCCAGGATCCAAGAGGCAGGAAGGGAGAGAATAAGAGCAACACTACTATTGCCAGAGGACTATGGATTTCAAGTTTAAGGAAAAAAGAAAAAACAAAAACCTCCATGTTCATGTTTTAGATTTGCAAAATTTTTGCTGCATATCTTGAGCAAGTGATTCAATCTTTTATTGTCCCCCACCCCCTCAGTGTGTCTTGGGGCTGGGATAGAACCCAGGGCCCTGTACCTACCAGGCAAGTGTTCTACCACTGAGCTGCACCCTCAGGCCCAAGCTTTATATTTTTGATTTGCTAAAGGTGGTTAGTAATAATGCTACTTCCTGTGGCACTGGGAAGACTTTGTTCATTAGAAAATCGCTTCATGTATGGGAAATCTGCTAAAGACTTACTGTTTATTCTCAATGTGTGCCTTTCCTTTGTCCATGGGATAGTTAGGGACAGCTGTTACAGAAGCAGGAGGGTAGGTAACAAGCGGAACCTCTCAGTTCTCCTCCAGTGCTTTGCATGGGACACAGTTCCTGAAGGAGCAGTGCGCAGGGTACAGCACCTCTCAGCCTGCTTCCACCATAAGCATTTCACTTTGGAAAGGGCTGTCTTTCTTGTTTTCTCCTTTGCTGGTGTTGTACATTTTCAGAACCTCTGTGGGGATCTTCCCTTTCACTTCTTGCTTTCATGATGATTATTAATCTAGAGTGAAACCTACCTAGAACTAGAGGCAGTAGGAGCACCATCATTTTTGGTCCAGCAAAACCAGCCCTCATTGTTGCCTATTGCTGTGTTTCTATTTGGCCACTTTCCAAGGAGCTCAGAAGCCTCATTGGACACATGCTAGGTCCACCCGTCCATTCACTAGACTTGTGAAGTGTTTGCAAAAAGCCACTTCTCAAAAGGAAGACCTGCTCTGTGACTTTAGTGGAGGAAAACACTGTCTTATATTTTAGCTGATTGAAACTTTACAGATCAGTTTGCTAAAAGTTGCTCTGAAATAACTGAGAAGCAGCCTAGGGCCAGAGCTTCTCCGTGTCTGTACGGCTCAATTTATCAGATACCCTCCTTGGGTCCCTCCAGTGGGGACTCATTTTTCTTACACTGAGTTTTCATGATTGTTAGATTCTTGTCCAAAGATAAACGTTCTGGTTCCTTATCTCTCTATGTCATATCTTTGAAAAAAATCATTTCCTATCTGTTTTTCTCCCTGACTCCTCCTTGGGATGGTAGTCAGCTCCCTGTGCCACGACCTTCCTTGCTTTGTTCCTGGATTATTACTTCTGATCATTGTCCTTGTTGCTCCCTTACCTTTTAGAGTCTCTGAACTCAGAGTTCTGGTTAAGAGCTTCCCCTGCCAAGCCTGGGTGCTAGGTCTTGTGACTCAGTCTGATATTTTCCCATATGGTTTCTGTGTTACTTCCTTCTCATTACACTCACATCAGTGTACCTCCTTTAGAGAGATGTTAAGCTCCTTGAGTAAATAGTGAGAATCTGATTCATCTGGAGCTCCAGTGGTAGGAATATACATTCATTTATTTATTAAATTCATAGATATGCTTATTTAGTGCCTGTCACTACATACGCCCCAGGATTATAAAGTGATAAGCATGTCTGCTCTCTAAGATCCCAGAATTTACTCTGGGGCATGAGTATGCAGCCAGGCAGAATCACGTGGGATGAGCATGTGACAAGAGGGTGCCAGGTCCTGTGGATGTGCTGGCACAGAGCACATTGCCCTAACGGATGGAGTGCATGGCTTAGGTCTTTAAGGACTAAAAGGAAGTCATTCTCAGGCTCTAAATGATGCATAGTCAGGGCTGGGGATTTAGCTCAGTGGCAAAGCGCTTGCCTAGCAAGCGCAAGGTCATGAGTTCGATTCCTGGTACCGGAAGAAAAAAGACAAAAAACAAAACAAAAAAAACAAAACAAAACAAAATGATGCATAGTAAACAAGCAATCTTTTTAATCAAGAGGTAGTTTGGTTGAAATGGAGCAGAGATAAAACGTAGAGGATCTGGATGACTTTCCTACCACATATGAGTGCTGAAAAATCACCTTAGCAGGAATCTAAACCCACTGCCATTATTATAGAACTTATATGGTATCAGTCATTTAAAAAGGTTATGATATTGAGTTGACTTTATATTGAAATCTGCTTCACCTTTAAAAATCACATAATTTCAAGGTCATTATTAAAGTAATATGAACAGTGGAATAGAATGCAGAACCATCACATTAAAAGCCAATAATAAGTAAAATAGGTGCAAGTAAAAACAGTATAAAATGATCTTATTTATGATTATATGTACAGAAATTCTGAAAAAAATAAACCCACATAGTTAATTCATCAATGTATCAACAGAATACATGATTATGACTTGCAGAATTTATTCTAAGAATGCAAAGATGGTTCAATGTCTGGAAATCTGTCAACATGATTCGTTATATCACCAAATTAAGAAAGATTAAAGACAAATGATTGTACTGGTAGAAACTAAAAAAGGAGACAGAGATTCTGAAGAGGCATAAGGGAAAGAGAGAGAGAGAGACAGAGACAGAGACAGAGAGACAGAGAGACAGAGATTCATTTATTCATTAACCCACTCTTGTGTAAGAAATTTTTCTAAGGGTCATAACCAGGCATTATGTTGGCACAGTGAGACTACTTCAAAGGTTGTAGCTCATTGGGGCTGATATACAGGTGAATAAATTGCTTCCTTGCAGATTATTATAAGTATCGGAAAATTAGTATAACAGCCTAGAAGAACAATTAAGCATTATGGAAGGATTCGTAGAGTTGGAGATATTTGAGGTGGGGCACTATAAACCATAAAGAACTTGCAATAACATGAAGAGAAGAAAATGGCATACCCGAAGTGGGCACAGCACGAGTAGATGCAGATTGAATTCAGATGATTTGGTCTTCAGACTCATGAGAGCTCACAATAAATCCTGCGAACAGTATCCTTTGGTCAATGTTGACATGAGGAATAATGACAAGAGAATGTGTTTGGGCAGCTCACGTGTACACAGATTTGGCCCTTGTAGCAGTTAGTGCTGTGTTTCCATGAGGGGAAGACCTCAGGGGGCATCACTGTGTTGGGGAACGTTGAATCGACTATGCATCAATAGTTTGCCTTTGATGGTTAAATTTTAACTTTTTAATACTCCCCTAGAAGTTGCCTATGTCTTTGTATCTATGCAAAAGCCAACATGCCATAGTCAATAACTGACTTGGGACTGCTCTGAAAGTATGTGTCTTTCTTTTAGAAACCACTGCATTTTATATTAACCCATTTTAAAAAAAATTCTATTTTAGAAAACTAAATTTATAGGAAAGTTGCAAGGATAGCCTAACCCATTTTCAAACTGTACTGTGAATGTGCATACTACAAATATATAGAAAGCACTAAAACTCCTAAACCTTTTTGTATCATTTATTCCCCATTTGCATTCCCATTAGTCATATTGAGAGAAAAAAATATTTTCATTCCCATTTGCTCGAAGACTTAGACTCAATGAAAAACCAAAACAACATTGATATATCTTAACCCCAAGAGATAGGCTTGGTTTTGGTACTTAATTTTTTTTCAGAGATTCCAAATGTAAAACCAGATTTAATAACTATGAATAAAAGAGACATGTATCGATTGCTTCTTCACTTTGGTTTTGTGCCATACCTTAGTGGTAGTTTAGGAATGTGTACAATATGGTCCTTGTCTTTTTTAAGATATCTCAGTTTTGCAGGTAAATATATACATACACATATAAGAGCAGAAGAACAAAAAAAGCATTGATGGATAATCAAAGAGAAGGTTCACTGACATCGCTTGCTCCTATGACATGTGTCCTGATTCCCAATTTCATGGGAATCAAAAAAATCCACAGCTCCTTTTCTTTTGCTCCATATCAGATGGTCATACAGTTCTTAATGCTTTCATGTGAGGATAGAAGGATTCCTTCCACTCAGATAATGTAGCACTATACAGTATATAATGCACTTTAATACTGTCTCAGTGGTTGTCATAAAGGCTTGGGTCTTGAGAAGAACAGGCTTTTCTAAGTCTTAATTGTGAGGGGGTGGGGGTTTCTGAGGCATTTGAGAGTTCAAGGTCACGCTGCTTATCCGTGGTGTGGACCAGTATTAATTTGTGAGTGAAAATGTGTCCCAGCACCCTTCAGTTTTGCCCTGTGCTGGGGCCTTAATTTTCCCTGCATTTCCTGTGTTCTTTGTCTTTACAGACATCTGGAGGTAATCATGTAGCCCTCTTAATTAATTCAGTTCAATTAATAAATTACTAGTTGGATTTGGGGCTGGGAGTAGTGCAGGGCACCTTCCGGGCCTCTCTGTGCTGGAGAGCTCTTGCAATCAGGCTTGGAGAGCTGTCCTCAGCAGCAGTCGGTGAGGCTCATCCCCAGCGGGAAGGCTGCGTGGAGGAGTGATTGGCTTATCTTATAAGGAGACATCATTTTCCTTCTCTCACATGATGTGTATGCACTGATCAGAGCAACATCCAGGCTGGCTGAAGCAAAAAACTCCAATATACTCTCAGCTCAGGAGAGCTCTTGATGCAACTGTTCCTGCTTTGCTGGTGCAGAATGATCTGTGCATTATAGGTGCTGGATAATCCTATGCTGTTTCTTGTCCCAGGCATCGTGGCAACCCGTGTCCCCTCCTCCCATTTCCGGTGCCTCTTGGTAGGGAGCAGAGCTGCTCTCACAGAGTGCTTTTATTTTATTTTATTTATTTTGTTTTAATTTGTATGATTACATCCATGATAGGGAGTTGGTACACGCACACAACATATCTTAATTGTTTTCATCCTTTTCTTTACCGTTCCCTCTTTCCCTTGGTCCTTTTCCTTTTGCAAAAGACCATCTTAGAGGGTCATGTTCAGTGTGTCCTTCCTGTCTTCTGAACACACACTGAAAGCCTCTAGGTCCACGTTTAAAGTTGTCTCACTTTGGTTTCATTTTGGTCCCTCACACTGTATTTCTTTTGCTACTTTCATTTCTTGCTCTTGAAGCCATGCTAAACATAAGTGCCATGTGTCTTCCTGCCTCTGCAACTTGACTACCATTGTTCAGGAGCTCCTTCTTTCTCTTCAGTGCTCCGGCCCCAGTCTGGACGACGCTCACCGGTGAAGTCCTCTTGGTTCTGCTGCCAACAAGAAGTTAGTTTATCTTTTCCTTCATCCCAGTAGTGCTTGTTTTAAATCTCACTTGGGTAACTTAGCTCATCATTTAGGTATCACCATTTAATTGGTGCAATAATTATTTTATAGACTATTGATAAAATTCAACCTTTTCCCCTAACTTCCTACATAGAAATTTTTTCAAGTTAGGAAGAATTTCTTGTGCATATCTACTTCTCCAAGAGTGCCTAACACCGAGTAGGTAATTATTGGAAGTGAGATATTCGGATATGAGGGACTGCTCTCCACCACTTCTGCTTCCTCCTTCTCTTCCTCCTCCCCCTATCCATCTTTTACTTCTTTCTCCTCCTTGTTCTGATCATTCTCCTTTTCTCCTGCTGCATGCTTTTGTCCTTATTCCCTCCTCCATTCTTCTCTTTTGCATATAATGTCATGCACCTTTATAAAGATTCATTAAGTATGGATTAAGATGAAATACCATGGAGTGAGATGTCACCTTCATTTCAAGCTTGTATAAAACCAGCATTTATTTCTTTTTAATTGCAGATTTCAACGATGTCTCATCCAACTTGGCTGCCACCCAAAAGCACTGGTGAGCCCCTTGGCCATGTTCCCGCGCGGATGGAGACCACCCATTCTTTTGGGACTCCCAGTATTTCGGTGTCTACACAACAGCCACCCAAGAAGTTTGCACCGGTTGTTGCTCCAAAGCCTAAGTACAACCCGTATAAGCAACCTGGAGCTGAGGGTAAGTGCCGGCATTTCAGAGTTGTGCATGTAGAGTAGGAACATTCAGTACAGTATAGGACCGGTCAGTGCAATTTTGTGTTGGAAAACGGAAGCTCATGAATTTGCAGAGTAGAAAAGGTTAATGAACCTCAAGTAATCATTCTGGATCAACCACTCTTTTAGAAATACAGAAATGAAGACCTCACGGACGATATGGATGTGATGATACAGTTATAAATAGGATTAGAGCCTAAATTGCAGATTCGTTCACAATTCAGGGCCTTCTTCTTTATCCTGTACCATCCTCTGGAGATGGTGCGTCTAGCACCCAATGGCTCCTCCCTCTTGCCACCAGACAGATGTTCCAAAATGCCACCAAGGAAAAGTCCAAGGAGGAACCTGTGTAGAGCAAACCTGATGAGTTCCTTAGAATTTGTTTTGCTTTGTCTGGATAGTTCTGCTTCTGTAGGCTGTAAGGATAAAGTAGCGTGAAGATGTTTATGAGATCCGTATTTGTTGAATCTGATAGATAATTCTACCTGAGCTTTAGTGTTAAGGGTTTTAATAGCACAGTGAGTTTACATCAAGAGGACTTTGAAGGTGTACATGGACTGAGCATTCGTTGGTGTGGATATACATACTACGTTCTTCTGTAGCATACCACAGGTGCTGTATAAATGATACCACACTTTTTGGTTGAAGAGGTTCCATATTTTGCCCAAACAATGTCAGCAGCTCATTTAAACTCATGGAATCATAACTGAAAACTACCACACAGAAGAATGTTAGAGTTTGGGAGCTAAAAAACTAAGGGTAATGAAAAGAGATCCAGTCGCGCTTTTTAAATTTTTTTATAGCCCTTGCCCCTTTTCAGTACCTTTTGAGCATGCACCACTGTACATACCAAGCTCTATGCTTTCCCATTATCGCATCTTTGCGTTTTCTTTTTTTGTTTGTTTGTTTGTTTTTGTTTTTGTCCGGTACCAGGAACTGAACTCACGACCTTGCGCTTGCCAGGCGCTTTGCCGCTGAGCTAAATCCCCAGCCCCTCATCTTTGCATTTTCATGACAACCCCCTACATGTTTTACTCTCCCATGAAGAAATAGAAGCTTAGAGAGAAGAGGTGACCTTCTCTGTGATTTTGTAGCCAGTACGTTTTCTAAACTGTAGCTGTTGTCTATATCCAGCATATAGCTCCAACCTGTATGTCTGAATTATCTCTGTCTTCCTTTACCCATTCTTTGAGCTTTTCAGTGAAAGAGTTGTTTCACCACTGCTACCTTGAGGTTACCAATTACATTTCTCACCTTGGTATTATGTCTGTAATCTCTGAGGTTTGCTTTCTTATTTTAAGTTCTGACTGTGAAAGTAGAAAAGTACCCACATGTTTTCCACATCAACTTATATTTATGTAGTACCCATATGTTGTAATTTTCTTTTATAAGGTATTCTGCTAATAACCTTTTCCTCAAGGGTTTTTGCACACACAAAAGTGGGACTTACTCATTTCTAGTGAGTGGCTCTTTATGCTGTGGATCACTTTCTTTTTCTTTTTTTTGGTACTGGGAGTTGAATTCAGGAACTTGCACTTGTCAGGCAGGCACTTGTGCCACTGAGCTATGTCCTCAGCCCTATCATTTTCATTTTATACTTATCGTTCTACTTTTCACTGGTTTTGTAAAGATTTGTGTTTCGTTTGTTTTTTTTTTTTTTGTTTTTCTCCAGTACCGGGAACCGAACTCACGACCTTGCGCTTGCCAGGCAGGCGCTTTTGCCGCTGAGCTAAATCCCCAGCCCCAAGATTTGTGTTTCTTTAGCTATCTTTGAAGGCCCTTGCAGATTATTTTCTTGAGGTGTTTTAGTTTTAACTGCACCTTTTTTTCAAGTTCTTTTCATATGTTTTTATGATTTTTGACCCATCACCTTTTATACTGATGAGGAAAATAAGATAATGCAGTTTTCTTCCAGTCTTTAAAGTACTACTGCCTAACATTATTTACCCGGAAATCTAGGTCCCCCGCTCTGCCTCAAATGTAAAGCAACCGAAACAAAGAAGCAACAACAACTAAATAAAAACAAAGCTTTAAACTTTGATGGCACAGAAAAATGACTTTGTCTGTTGTTGGTACATAGCAGAGTATATGAGCTCTCCTACTTTACTAATTTATTGTTTTCTTTAGATGGCTTGGAAATTACCTTTTTATTATCCTTTAGGAATAAGAATCTTAATCAGTGTCTGTCTGTCTCTGTCTTTTTGTCTGTCTCTGTCTCTGTCTCCCTCTCCCCTCTTCTTCCTCCATCCATCCCTTTCCTCTTCTTTTCCCTCTCTTCACTTTTCCTCTGTCTTTTTTCTTTCTCTTTTAATAATTTTGCAGGCTGAAGTGTGGCAATGTTATTTATACACATCATTGTAATAACTACTCACACAGAATGATTTTTGAAGTCCTCTAGTCTGTGAAGGTGGAGTTTTCTTGTGCCCTAGCATGGCCTTTTTCCAGTGTCTGGAATTCCTTTGGAAAAATATTTTTAAGTTAGATTTTTCTAAAACAGTGCATCCATAGGGTACCAACTCAAGATTATTTTTTTTGTTAGAAATTCTTTATATTGGTTCAAACCTTTATATTTATCTAGCAGTTACATTTCATTGTCTTAATTTTCAGGAGAGAAGTTTTACTACAGCTCTCTGGGGTAGATAGAACAGATGTTATTGCCGTTTTACTGAGTGATGGAATGCCAGAAGTGAAAGAGCTTATTGAAGTTCCATGCAGCAATGTGGACATTCATATCTGGAACTCCCACTGATTTTTAAGGGGTTATGTTTTTGGAGGTTGGGCTATACAATCTCATCACTGGTATAACTCCACTATTGTATTATTCTATGATTGTCTTTGAAATTAATTTCAAGATCATGACAATCTTCACAAACTGCTTCATGCATTATGTTTTAAATGTATGTTTTTAAGAAATAGAGATGAGGCCTTTGTTTTCCAATTTTGCTTCAATTTCTGCTAAAGATAGTTCAGGAGAGGTGACATGAATCTGAATTTTATTACATGAGAATCCTAGGATGGAACTGATTTTGCTAGATCATTCAGTTTTCTTGTACCCTGGGGTTATTAGTACATTCTGTGGAGGGGAAATAATGATAGATCAGTGCTGATATGGGATTGCCATAGTAACTATAAGAAAATGCCAGAACAACATAACTGGCTCTCTCATGATGGAAGTAGTAGCTAAGCTTATTTCCTTCCTGCTTTCTTTCATGCTGGCGCCATTTTTCATGCTCTCATACTAAAGTTTGGAGCCACTGAATTAGGACGAATTTGATGTGTAGTTCTTTCCTTTGTCAGATATGAAGACAGTTGGGGATACAGAGAAAGGGTTTCCTTAGGTTACCAAGAGTTTCTAGCTGAACTGCCTGTAGGACCAAGGTTTCCTAGATGAGTTCATTCCACTATGCCACCATTGTCTAGGCAGAAGGCAAGATTGTGCTTGGTTCCTTGGGATGGATGAGTCCTGTGTGATTGATACTTGATAGGTAATTATCATCGGTGATGTGGAGCCATGTATTTTGGTTAGGCAGAGCATATTTGCTGTGTCAGTAGGGAGGCAATACTTGAGGATGGTGAAAGGCGTCCCATACCAGTCCGTTTACGGGACTAGTAAAATGCGTTGTGCTCACCATTTGTGTTTTGAACATACTGGCCAGTTTGTTGCTGCACCTCTCCTTCTGTTATGGAAATCTTTTACTTTTTTAAACCTAAAGTCACTGGGTAGCAGACAGTGATATCTAAATGGGAAGCAAAGGCAAGAGGACTGCTGTAAGTTCAAGGCCAGCCTGAACTGCATAGCAAGACTCTGTCTGAAAAAAATAAAAAAGAAATTAAATATTTACATTCACCATATGCTCTCTGGTCTTTGACAGCCTGAGGTCTTTGTTCTCGTGCAAGTGGACTCTCACTTGCGGATTTAGAGGTACAAATGGGAAACATTCTTTTGTAGCCCTGATAGACCTGTTAAATTGATAGCGAGGAGTAGTTGCGGTGTTTCAGGTGTTTGTTGTGATTATGCGTTGTGTGCCAGTTATAATTATGTATCGTGTGCCATGAAGACGGGCATGGAGTCACTGACGAATGGGTGACTCTAATGAACTCAGGTTTCGTGGGCGTTGCCCCTTCTCTGGATCACGGTAAACACTTGAGCCTTGTGAATTGCCGTAGAGTGTAGTATATGACTTTTAATTTTCAGGTCCTCAGGGGGAAAACAGTACAAGTTGTTCATTCATTGAAAGATCAAATATTAACTCTATTAATTTGATCTTTACATTGCATCTTCTTGCAGAAAAAATAACTCATACTTCTTGGGGTAAAATCGGATCTTACCAATACTTAGGCTTTATCAGCTTTCAAAAGCTGCAAGGAAGAGCACTGGCTTGATGGTGCATGAGGTTACATTCGAGCCTCAGTTTCACCATTTGACCTTAGATATGATACTTTTCTACTCCACAGTCTCTGTAATTTATGCGGTTAGCTGGTGACATTAGTTATTATCGAGATTGGTTTGAGGATCAAATATAATGATAAGGGTAAAATGTTTTAAAATGCAAAATGTCTTACAACACTGAGGAGTTACTATTGTATACTTATGCAGCAGTCATTTATGGAAAACACATTTTGTACCACAGGTTCTTCTAGGGGGCCAAAGTAATGGCAGCTAGCAAAACAGAGACTAGGGGCTGGGGATTTAGCTCAGTGGCAAAGCGCCTGCCTGGCAAGCGCAAGGTCGTGAGTTCGGTTCCCGGTACCGGAGAAAAACAAAAAAAACCAAACAAACAAAAAAAAAAAACCCAAAACAGAGACTAATCTTCACCCTCTGGAATGTATTTTCTTGCTAGAATCAATGTGACTTATTAATGATAAGTAGTATTGATGTAATTATACACTATTTGTTTAATGAATTTATTTTATAACTTTATAATGGAATTACTAACAGTTTTTCAAAATTATGAAAAATTACTTCAATTCCAAAAATGTATGCTAATATAAGTATATTATTACTGATAGTGGATTCCATAAACACTAATAGATATAATTATCTTCTAGTCATAGTGATAGGGATCACAGTTCTTCATTATTATAAAGTGTAAAGTTCTATAGCCAGGTAGCTTTGCTCTTAAAAAAATGTCCTATGCAGTCCTTCATTTCATTAATGAGGATAATGATAATGCATCTTTAGGTGAGGCAAGAACTTTGCCTAGAAATGCTGTACACAACAGCAGAGAGCAGTTGAAGGCAGGTGGGCACTATTGTTGCAGTTTTAGATTCAGACAGATCAGATGGATTGTTCAGTAGCGTAGAATAGAAAGTGGTAAGGCTGAGATGTATTCCCGTGGATTCCTGCGAGGACTGCCACAGCTCCACATCACAGATACAAAGTTACTAACGTGTTAGTAAGCTATAGTGATAGAGTACACTTGAATGGAGTGGATTGTGTGTTTTAGGACAAGGAGATGGTCATGGAATTGTTAACCAAAATCTCATGTATTTTGTGATGTGTTAATGTAATAATTAGCTGTTGAATTCTTAATAAAGTAGTGGATTCATAATCCTTAGATGGCTTCAAAAACACTGATTAATAATGGTTTATGTGGCAAAATGCTCTTTATTCGTCTTATTTTTAAAAATATAAATTACATAATACTATATCACTGCATAGTTCAAATCTGAACAGTGCTTAATTTCTTTTTTGCATATAAAATGTAGAGAGCCATTATGATACCGCACCACACAGCTATTAAAACTTAAAATAAAAACTTGTACAGTATGCTGTTGAGGAAGGAAGAGAGATGATCTCTCACATTGCCAGGAGAATGTGTAAAGCTGTATTGACACTCTGGAAAACACATGGGCACAGTTTTGTAAAAGTAAACATGCAATACCTGTGTGACTCAGCAATTGTTCCCTTTGGCATTTAACCCAGAGGAATGAAAAGTCATGTTCCCACAAAAATCTGCACATGAATGTTTATAGCAACTATTTTTCTATAATAAGCAAACACTGGAAAAAGCCCAAACTGTCTTTTGGTGGGTAAACGTCTAAGCAAAGTCTGGTGGTCTGTGTACACAGTGGAATAATGCTATTCAGCAGTAAAAACAAAAAAAAGAAAAAGAAAAAAATGGAGTGAATCATTGGTACATGCAACAATCTCTATGGACCTAGAAATCATTCTACTGAATGGAAAAAGTCAACCACAAATGGTTGCTGTGTTGTGTAATTCCATTTCTAAGACTTTCTTGAGATGACAAAACTCTAGAAATGGAGGACAGATGCGGTTACTCAAGGACAGAGATGGAGGGCTGGGGTCAGGAGTGCCTGTTCATGTCAAGAGAAGGCACCAGGATCCTTTCTGTGGCAGTAGAACAGTTATGTATCTCAGTCGGGGCAGTGGTTACATTAATTATGCTATAGAATTGTGTAGAGCTACACACACACACACACACGCGCACACACACAGAGATGAATACAGTTTGAAAATGGTGTAAACAAAGTCTAGGTAATATTAATGCACCAATGTCAAGTTTCTGGTTTTGATAATGCGTCTTAGACACATGGGATGTCACCTGTGGCAGAAACTGGGTAAAGTGTATGTGGAATTCTGTACTATTTTTATTTTAAAACTTTTTTCTGTAGCTGCCTGTCGTCTGTCTCATGAGAAGTTGGTGCATGTACTTTACACATCCAAGTTCTGCTTTCATCCCCTTCCCTTCCCCTTTCTCTGCTCTCCCTCCTTTCTTTTTGTAAAAGATTTAGCTCCCTGTCTCCTATTGTCTATCTTTTATTTTGCTCCTTAACTTACATATATGTTGGATTTCTCATATAAGAGAAACCATATGTTATTTAAGCTTGTGTGACTGATTTATTTCACTTAGCCTTACATTCTTGACATGCATCCATTTTCCTACAAATGACTCAAATTTTTCCTTGTTTATGGCAGAGTAGGACTCCATTATGTATAAATATCACATTTTTTTATTCATCTCTTGATGGACATGTAGGCTGACTCCAAGATTCAGCTATTATCTGTCATGCTGCTATAAACATAGTTATGCTATTTTTAGAACTTTCAATGAGTCTGATTTCAAAATAAAAAGTTTAGTAGTTGTGAGATAAAGAAATACAGATTTCTTTTTATTTTTTATTTGTATGTGTGGTAAATATTAAATACATTTATTGAACATATAGATTTCTTAAAGTACCATCTCACATGTAGTATGAATTGTCCTGTAACACTTTAAGATCATTGCTATAATAAAGGCTTTAAATCAGTGCCTTTCAAAGCTGGTCAGTCTTCAGAAAAATTTGATAAACATAAATATATATATATATATATCCTACAAGGAATCTCTGTTCCACAGACTTGAATCTTAGGGGATGGGATATTCCTGTAATCCCAGCACTCAGGAGGCTAAGACACTAGGATTCCTGTGAGTTTGAGGCCAGCCTTGGTTACTAGGTGAGTTTAAAGTCAGCCTGCACTGCATAGCAAAACCCTGTCTCAAAAAAAAAACAAAAGAAAAACAAAACAAAACAAAACAAAAAGACTCTTAAGACCAGTCAGGTGGCTTTAATGCTCTCTGAACCTTCTGCAGGTCTGGTGCTTTCACCTTAGACACCAGCTTTTTGCATGTGTTGTCACCCAAAAATATTTATTTGGAGTCTTAACAGCAAAAGAAGGAAGAATTAAAACAGTAGCCAAATATGGATTCTTGTACAGTGGATGCCCAATTTTCCGCATTGTCAAGCACTTTCTGTAGTGTTACTTCAGGAAGCGGTGCCTGAATTTTAGCCGATTTGGGTCACTACAGGCCTATGTAAATCACCTGTAAATGGATTCATTATGAGTACTGTAAAAATAAATTTGATACCCGAGTCTTAGGGCAAATATACCATATAAAGAAATGATGCCCTGGAACAATCATTGACCTGTGAATCCATAAAAAATCCACAGTGTTGCATGTATATCTTTATTCCTTCAAATTACTTCAGCCAGAGCTTGGAGGACTGAGGATAGCACCTGGAGCTGAGGAGTGCTGGTCTCTGGGATGCAATGCTTTGGTGTTCCTAAAGTTTAACTCTCCCAGCCTTCTCCTTTATCACCGGATCTTTACATGGCTCTTTATGTTACTGTCTTCAAACATAATATGCAGTCCACCCATCAATGTGGATGTGTAACACACATTGCATTGCATTGTGTAAATTCAGTGTCATAAAAGAATTTGTGGGACATCTTATGGGAGGGATTGGGGAAAACTACATAGAGGAGGAGATGTCTGACTTGAGAGTGAGTTAGTTGTTAGGCAGGCAGGAAAGGGAAGTGACCCGCATGGCATGTCAGGCAATGCGCATGGCAGGGACAGAAGCAGAGCGTGGTGCTTCTATGGTCCTTGTGATTTGGGGAGCTCTCTGCTGATGTCTTCAAGAAGTTTGTGTGTGGACTTCTAGAAGGAGCTTTGCAGTTGAGCAGGGTGACTTCACCACAAAGAGAAGCATATAGGCTGGTATTCTTTGACACCTTCAGGTATAGCTCAGGAAGTTGGGTAGCTCGAGAAGACAGGTGTGGAAGCCAGGGAAAACCTTTCTTTCAGCATAAGCAGGAAGCACCTGCTGGGTAGTCCTGGCCCTCTGTCCCCAGTAGGAAGCACCTGATGTCCTGGCCCTCTGTACCCAGTAGCATCTGCAGCTTCAGAGTAAAATGTTTCTATAGACAAAGATGCTAATGAAGAAAAGAGGAGGGGAAATAAAGGAAACAGTTCTCTTAATTCTCCAGAATATATTTCAAGGCAGCTTTTTTTTTTCCCTTGTCAAACACACACCCTGAAGAATGTGAGATATGAGCCAACTTAAATATTTTTTCTTCTGTTTTGCTTTTTTACTTCTCCACACTTTGAGATGTTCCTGAGAAATCAGGAAGCAATGAAATAAGGATTTTATTATGAAAGAGTCATTACCAGTTGCAGCTTTAAATATGTGTGTGCGCACCCGTGTATGTGAAGAAATTGCAGAATACTTTCTCACACATTGGGTTCAATCAGCACAGTATCCTGCAAGTGTATTATAGTTCCTGCTTTAGTATGGTTCCTAGAAACAAAGAAATATCTAAGATTCAGAGGACTTGTGGTGAAGCTAGTAAACGTAGAAGCCCTAAAAATTTTAGCATTTTCTCTGAAGTTTTGGTGCTTTAGACGAATCACTCTCTAAAAATTATGCTTTTTAAAAAATATTGTTTGATTTTTGTGGTGCCAGAAACTATTCTACCACTGAGCCATGTTTTGGGCTCCTAATCCTTGATTTGTACCATTATCAAAATAGTTTCTCTGATGGATTCATATCTTAATAATTCAAAAAATAATGAACAGTTTTGTTAGTCTGTGTTGTGCCTGAAGCCTTCTTTGCTTTATTGTTTACCTGACTTTTTCAGCCACACTGTAAAACACATGGTCACCCTCAGTCTGCAGAGTATAATGTACCTAACCTGGAAAAGGTAGGGTAAAGCTGAAATCTGAACCCTTGCCTGCTAATTCCAGGTCTTTGGCTTCTTCTTAGCATTCCACTGAATAATACTTTTGCTAATATATATTATATATATTTTTTTTTTCTAAGAGAGAATATTTCTTAGTCTTGTTTTCCTCAGTAATTATTCAGAGCTGTAGAAAATTTGCCATCATCCAAATATGTGTGAAAATTATTTAGAATGACCTGGGCAAGGGTATGTCTGATGTATGAAAATATAAAAGGCCACAGTGTTACTGCATGATGAGTCCTGGTTTGTTTTTTTTTCTACATCCTTGGTTTCCTGAACAAAGAATTGGACAAGACACACAGAAAAAGTAGTAGGGTTGTACATTTATTGAAGATGGAGAAGAAGCACACTATGTAGAGTCAGAGTGGACCAGTGGACAGGCTCACAGTGACCACCAGCGGAAAGGGTCTTTTGTATCTGGAATTCCTGGACTGGCTTCTTTCTCATGCAGTTGAGCATTGTGACCTTGGTCCAATCAAACTGTCATTTGGCCTGGTGGGAGATTTAAATTACCCTATGGAAGATCCACTTGGTTTTGTGCCAGGTGGAAAAGAAGAATCGAATGAAGGTGCAAATAAAGAATCTTCATTCAACTCTTCTGATTGGTTTTGCTTATGTGCTCAGGAGCTGCAGAGTCCTGGGGGATCCTGTGTTCTGCGCATGTGCCGTGGGTCTCCATTACTGTGATAGATTCTCCTCAGTTGTTTAACTGCTTTATCTCAGCCCAAATCTCCTATGTCAGTCATAATCTCAGGAAGTCATTACCATGGGAACATTGTTCCAGAAAAATCTCCAAGAATAACCACTTGAAATCCCCGTTAATTCAAGTGAATTATATTATCTTGCTAAACGTGTTGAGCTTATCACTGATAGATTTGTTGACATTAAAATGACATTTTAGTTTGCCAATATTTTTGTTATTGTTCTGTTCTTATATGTTACCATGATTGGAGTTTTATTAAATGCTTCCTCTATAAAAATTTACTTGCTGAAAAATTTTCAAGTTATATGGTGTGTACCTAGCAATGTCTGCATTTGAAGTGGCAGTCAACATCTAGCACTCCCACCCAGTGTGGTTCCTGGTAGACAGATTTGCTTTTCATATTTCAACCTTTATATTTACTTCAGTACCTTTAATAAGGATAATTTCGAGCCATCTCATGCCATTTTCACTGAGTAAGGCTTCATAATAGATTAGAAGAAGTAAAAGCACAACCTATCCCTTAAGCAGTTTATATTTTCCTTCCGAACTTGACATATGAATAGCACCAGGTAATTCACAGTAGAAGGTGTCTCATAAAGCCGGCTTGTGAAGTGACCCTGGTTAATCTGTCAGAGGACTCAGGAAGCAGAAAGAGTTCACTTGGGCCCAGTAAGATCGGAAGGCCTCAAAGAGGAGCAAATCCAGGGAGAACGATGACATCTGATAGTTCTGCATTCAGGTTTTCATTTTACCATTTATTCTGTGGGAACTTGGGCTCACCAGGTTAATGGCCACCTACAGCTCTTTCAGTTCATTCATGCTTTGAAATAGAGATAGTTGTGTTTTAAAGAATTGTTTTGAATATTAAATTAAATACTAAACTGACACAAAATGATAGGAAAGTAAGGAAGGTGCCAACATTCCTGTTGCTGTCATTTATAAAACTAAAATATTAACATTATCTTGGAGAGTCACAATCTGTAGTTTGTGTTAATCTATAACTTTAAAATCAGACTGTCCAAATACAGTTCATACTGGCCATTTAAAAATATTCGTTTATGCTCTTTTTATACTATGTTAATGCATTTCTTGTTTGACGTTTTAGAATTGGTTTGTGCTATGTTTATTATTGCTGCAATTATGACATGTTGACATGTCCATTTTTAAATTTTTTATAACATCTTGCTCAGGAAGAGCTCTACATGATTTAAATTTTTTTAATGTGGAAATGCAAAGGATTCATACATTTCATGCCTTTGAGAAGTAACTTTTTATTATTGAACTGTAATTAAAGGTAACAGTATAGATGAACATCATTTAAAATTAGCTAATAATTTTCATTAATTAAAAGATTTTTAAATTTCAAGTGCTAAAATGAGATTTTTACGGATGTTATGAGCTATATAATAGCAAAAATTAATTTAGTTAGTAATCTTATCATGGGACCTCACATCTGGGATTCATACTTAAGATTCAGCCAGTCTCTTGAAATTGTATTTAACCTTATCCCACATATATACATATTTTTTAGAGAAAGCATTCATAACATCACCAGACCCTCAAAAATATCCTTAATTCATTCATTCAGAAAGGTGAGACTCCCTGCCTAAGGGCTACTCTCCCAAGCTACTTTTATTGGTGCCGCTTAAATTTTTTAAAAAAAAAAGAACAAAGAAAAATAGGTTTTCTAGTTTTACTCCTACCATATTTAAAGGGCATTGTCTGAAGAGAGAGTCCAGTATTGGGTGGCAGTAGTAGGAAAGGATCTATGAACTAGATTGGAAAGTACAATGAATCGACAATATCGTGTATGATGTGTTGACACAATTATGATACATGATTTCTACACTTATCATGTATGTTTTCTTGCATTGTCATATAACACATACTTGCACATCACATCTGCGCTGTGAGTGCACAAGGTAGAACCCAGTGATGGGTAGGGCAGGGGAGTTTCCTTCTGCTGAGAGAGAGACGAGCAAGGAGACTTATTTCCATTTTATAGCTGGAGAGATGGAAGCTGGGTTATGAGACTGCGTGCACCTCACCCTGTAGGTAGAAAGTATCCAAGAGGAATTCCAAGCATAACTTTTCTTAAAGTGAAGTTCTTTGGGCTGTTGCACAGTTCTGCTGCTTAGCATATAACTCTTACCTGCGCATTTTAATTTATTACTCTTATATGTGAATTTAAAATGTCATATTTGTTCTGCTTCCATTATTGCAGTTTCGAATGATGATTCATCAGTGAAGTGGCCTAGTTTAGTGAACCACAATAGCTTGGGTAGAAAGAAAAAAGATCCAACATAGCCAGGAATGGAAAGCAGCCATCTTTTTATAGCTAAAATTGCAAACATCTGGCAATTACTCTGTTCTACCTCCCTTCAAAAAAGAAGAATTGTCCCTTCAACTGGAGCCTGCTGTTGTGTTTAATCAAGGCGGCTCTGCAAGCCTGAAGGAGCAATAAGTTTTGATTCCAGGAGGCCATTGCCTCACCCACTTGGCCAGAGACACTTCGCAAATATACTTTAATGCTCCCCATATGCTACTGTGTTGTATAAGGGTAATGATGGTAATGTAGCAATTAATAACTGTAAGAAATCCCCTTTTGGTTTTTGGCAGAACTCCTCTCTATTGGCTGTTGTGGCAGCTTTTATATTTTGAAATTTAACTGTTTGAGTCAAGTGTATCTCTCTCCATTTTCTTTAGTGTTTTGTATTCTGGAATGAAAGGTTGAACTACTTCAGTACAACCAAGAGTTGCTGTCCTGACTTTATTGTAAACAAGTCCAGTAAAATTCAAAGGAAGAAATTCCTTTTTTTTTTTCTTTTTAAAGCCTGACATGTATCTTATAGTCTAAAAGCAGTCTACCATGGTTACGGCCCCCTTGGACCCCACCCTTATTTCTTACTCTGATAATTGTTTATGAAACTAGTTCTTTCCTCATTGGCAAAAGTCATCTCTGTTGGCAGGGGAAGTGAGAATGACTAGTGGTTTACAATAAATGCTGAGAGTCCTAACTTCTGCATTTTTCTCTTGGGACTGATAGCAGTTTTCACTCTAACCTTGACCAGTGAACTTACCTTTCTATTCCCCATTTACCTTTCTCTTCCTCTGTCTGAAGGGTAGAGGAGGACCTTTCTCTTCCCAGGTTGTATTAGCCTCATTGGTGCTATTTTCTTTTGCTGTGGGATACCTTGGTCAGTCATCACTCGTAATTACCAAGGGACAGGAAAGATGTGGCAGGAAAAAAAGGTTGAATGGCATGGTGATTTTCAAAAACAACTTCAAGTACTAAAAATAAGCTGTTCTCTATTGTTACCCTATTATAGGTCTTAGAAATCTTAGACATTCAGTGTGGGCCTTTGAGTATTTTATTTGTTTATTTATTTATTTATTTATTTATTTATTTTTTCTGGTACTGGGAATTGAACTCACGACCTTGCACTTGCCAGGCAGGCGCTGTGCCGCTGAGCTAAATCCCCAGCCCCCTTTGAGTATTTTATATACCTGTCTTTTGTTCTTACGCCTTTAGAACTGTGTTTAATACCCAAAGCCACAACTTCTCCTTGGGTGTCTCTCCTACAGGCTTGCCTAAATGTCTCATTAATGAAATGCATTTTAAGGAGAGGTGAGATTGTGCCTAGGGAATTTTCTGGTTAAAGAGGACAAAAGAAAGAAAAAGAACAGGAACTCCAAACAACCTGAAACACCTAGTTCAGTGCAGTTATTCCATGCAGAGCTAGCTAGTCTAATGATCTCTGGAATCTCAAGACGAACGTGCTCTCGTAAACTCATCTTTCTTCATCTAGTTAGGTAATTCCAATCTTTTCTTTCACTTACACATCTTAGACCTTGGACTCCTTTGTTGTACGTCAATGCTGTTACACATAGTTTTTTATTCTTATTTTTTTCCTTGATTACGGCGCTAAGATGGAACACATCATCTGTAATATCTGCTGCTTTCCAGTTTTCTCTTTGGTCTTAGTTCTGCGCTTATAGCTTGCATTTTCTGTAAGAGCAGAATGAAGTCCGTATAGACTTTTTTAAGCTTTTCAAAATAGTGTTATGTCCCCATTTTGACTCAAATTCTTTCCCTTAAACTGGACAGTTGCATTGCAAGGTCTCTAAAACTTTATAAATTCAGTCTGTCTTGGAAATCTTTGTGTGTCAGGACCTAGAACTGGACAGTATGCTACTGAATGTAGACAGAATATATCAAACTTCTAGAAAACTTTCCTAAACAAACGTGCAAGTGCCACAGAGCAGCTCTGTACCAGGCACACAGTTTGCCTGACTCACTTGGAGGACTGTTCTCTGTGCTATCATTATGGTTACCCGTTCTTTTTTTTCTGATGTATGTATTTTTGAAAATACCATTTTCTTTACTTTAGATGGAAAATAATACAGAGCAGGAAAGTCAGAGAATGCAGTTAAGCAGTTCCCGTGATTAGATTTAGTAGCTTGGTTTGGACAAATAGGGTTTATAATTGAATAAATGAGTTTGAGTTCTTAGATCTGAGTGAGTCTAAATTTTGAGGAAGCAAATTTGTAGGAGCTAGAGTTGAGAAGGAGCAGGTGTAAGGAAAAATTAAGATTATTAAAAAAAATCATAATTACTTACGTGGTAAATTTCTGTGTTTGAATTGCTTTCTCAGGCCTACCTTGTGCATAGGTTAAGTGTTTTCCAGTGCTTGAGCTTTCACTTTTTGTTTTGAAGAAAGCAGAATAAAACATTATACTTCCTGCCTCATGTATACCAGTGATTTGTTACTTGGGTACTACACACCACCACTATCTAGTTAGAATGCGCTACAGGTTGCAGTGTGTTACCTTAAAAAATAAACAACACTCATAAAACTCAACCTGTAAGATTCAGGTGATGAAGGAGCAGCAGTCATCATCACACTCCTCTCTACTTATCTACTTCATGGTGTGTTTGGAATGTGAAGCCCACGCCGTCAGAGTAGCAGATGCAAGCAATGCAACATCCATAGCTGTCTAGAGCAGAAGCAAAGTTGTGATCACCTCCCTAAACTTCTGGAAATCTCACTGTGCCAACTGGAGAAGGCAGAGGCATAACGCAAAGCCTAGCAGATAGAAGCAAGTCATTAAAATTGAAAACACTTTTACACCATCACTAACGACTTTACTCATACTTATACTCATACCTGCCCTGGATTCAGATCCATTTTGGTCTATAGATTGTGTTTATTTCATAATTTGCCTTTTAATTCATTAAACAATTTCATTATTAAGATTTGCTCTCTCAGATTTCTTAGCTTCTCAGTAATTATATTCTTTCAGAGAACTAGACATACAGTTCCCTTAAACATAGGACTTTTTTAGGTATCATATTTTGCTAATGGTGAATTTATAGTTTCCAGGACAATTCATCGGATGCAGTTTTCTTTAGGTTGAATGTGGCCCACATACAAATTCACCACTGCAAAAACGTAGTCAGATTTAGAAATTGTTATCTGGAATTATTGTCTCCTATGCTGCAAAACAGTTAGCCCAAGGTCAAGGATGCACATTAGATAAAACCAATACCCATTTTGGAGAATATCAAGAAACTTTCATCCTGTGGAACAGCTACCCGGACTCTTAATGGTAACAGAATGTGTGCTAGTGGGCATTTCATTGCAAGTAAAGGAAGGGCATAGTGCAGTGGTTGTGAACTTGGGGAAACTGTGCTGCAGTGGGGGGTTTGTAGCACTGAAAGATCTAAAAGGTTCACCATCACTGGCATAGTTGGAGTCATCCAAGAACGACAAAAGGCCAGCATTCAAAGCTGGGAGCCATGCGAGCTAGGAGCAAAAGTTTCACCTTACTATCACCTGTGATGCTTTCTCAGACACACTGTAAAGAGCCCAGTTTCTTAGCTAGTAACTAGGATCCATCCAGAAGTTTGTTCTGCACATAATCTCAGAATTGTTCATATGCAACTCAGAGGGGAGAAGAAAAAAAAATGACCTGACATCATAATTCTGTTTGTACTTCAGGCTCCTGCAGGGGGAAAGGACAGCCAACCCAAAGGCAGTCACTGCTCATGAGATGGGCTGAGCAGAGGGAAGTGTGGTTGAATGGGGAAGGTGCTTCTCTACCCAGTTTGGGCCCAAGTGAGTCACTAGACTCATGGGTCAGTTTCCCCAATTGTAAAACAGTGTGATTGAACAATATGTCTCCACTTCCTTCCTGCCCTAAAATTGTACGAAACAATGATTCTGCTATGGAGATTGCATAAAAGGCATGTAGTAAAATTGTTCCCATAAAATTCTGTGAATTCAGTCAGATTGTGAAATGGGCTATGGAGTGTCCTTTCTGTACGCCCTCAGCATTTCCCTCTGCAGATGCTGGCTCTCTCAACTCTCCCATCCGAGGTTCATATCCTCACATCCTCTTTCCCGCTGTATCAGTCACTTTTGCATCACTGGACAATGTACCTAACATATACAACTTAAAGGAGGGAAGGCATTTTTCACTTCAGGCTTTTATAAGTTTTAGTATGTGATCAGTTAGCTCCACAGCAGGAATGCCATGACAGGAGGGCGTTGTAGAGGGATGCTGCTCAAGCCATGGCAGACAGGAAGCAACAAGAACAGAGGGGGGGAGGGGAGAGGGAGGGAGATGGAGAGGGGGGAGGGAGGAAGGAGAGGGAGAGAGAGGAAGAGGGGCTGGGAACAAGAATAGACCCTTCCAAATCTCTCCCCAAATGACTCACCTCCTCCCGCCAGGTCCTGCCTCCTAATAGCAATTTAGCTATTAAATCATCCATGGATTAGCAGTGCCCCATGGTCCTAACACCTTCCCAGAGTTCCACCTTTGACCACAGGAGACTTCTGAGGGACAGGTTAGATCTAAACAATGATACTCTTCCCTGAGCAAAGGATAAATTCCTGCTTGGAAGGACATGCAGTTTATGGGGGAACTAACATTTAATTTGTTCCTACTGTATAATAGATACCTGGTAGACCATTTTATGGCATTATTGAAATTTCAACTAACATTCTTTTTCAGATAATGAAATTGAGGTTCAGGAAAATAATAAATATGTTACCCACAGTCTTGTAACAAAAAAATAATGAATCTTTTATTTGAATGCAGCTATCTCTAAATCCAAGGTCTGTGATTATTCTGCTGGGTTTATACAGGAAATATTTGTTAAATGGACACATAGGGACATGTAGATATCTATCTATACATATTTGGGTAGCTAACTGCTTATCTAAAAGGGTGAGGTCTAAATCTTTGATAAATGGATATCAAAATGGAGCCTTTCCAGGAGGACTTCATTTTTAATAGAATTCAGAGCCTTAAGCTGAACGAATAGAGTTCTGATAATAAAACTTTATGCATCTATCACAGGAGGAATATGGGGTGCCCGAAGTTTTTGTATATGTGCTATAGATGATTATATGTGACTTATGTCATGGCAAGAAGGGTCATAGAATAAAATGTCTTACAATTTCACCTTGTGATGGAAGGATGTTAGATTAAATAAATGAATGAATGTCTAACTCTTTCTCCCAAGAATTACAACGAATTGTCAACCAGGGATGATAATCTGTATGAAGGTCCAGAATCTTGGTGCTTTCTTACATGTTCTTTGGTTTTGCTGGTACTTAAGTCTGTACTCTGTTGAGGTCAATAGAATTCATAAAAAATAGAACCTGTAAAGTTTTTCTTTTTTGTGAAGCGTGCTAGTAGGAGGGTTGGATGGTAAACTCGAAAATGAGAAGAGCTTAAGGGATTCATTTGTGTATTCATTCAGCAAACATCCTTTGAGCACCTCGGGGTCTAAAGTATTCTATCTGGAGCTGTGTGGGATTAGAAAGAAAGCAGGTATGATCCTTGCTTTGCCTGTGTACACCAGAAAAATGATAGAGGCTGGAGGTCTTTGGTCAAGAAGGAATTTAAAGGTTCTCTTTTAGCTTTGTTCTTATCCCAGCTGGAGGTTCACTGAGAAGAAGTTTCGGTGTGCATATTTACCTGTGGAACAAAAATAAATAATATTAAGGCTAAGGAGGTGGATTGGATGGCTTATTGAAATGTATTTTGATAGTAGTATCATCTGTGGTTATGATGGATATGGTTGATTCATCACCGCCTCCATTTTAAAGGAAGATGGGGAAATCTTCTGACCCTGTGTGAAAAATAACTTAGGAAATCTTGGTTTGACGGTTGTGATAAGGTTGAGAAAGTCCATCATTTTGTAACCAGACCCAGCGAGCTTGTATGAGCCATGTCAGGATGCTGTCTGCATGCCGTCTTTGCTGATCACAGTAATCGGGTCATAAGAGAAAGAGAAGTAATAGAGTGTCTCTTAGCAACCAGCCCCAGGAGAAAGAGAAAATTACTCAAACCCAGCCACTCAGCCAGGGACGTAGAAAGACAAATAGTCTATAAGTCTCCCAAAAGTGCTCAGGCGACATGACTCTTCCATGTGACAGCTCCGACAGGCTGGTTCGTGTCTCCCCTTTTGTAAGAGAGAGAGGGATAAGAGATGGGAGGAGAAGAGGAGGGAGAGAGCAAGAAAAAGACAGAAAAGAAAGAAGATGAGGGCAAGCAGGAAGGAGGGGAGGAAAAGAGGAGAAATAAGTCAACAAAAATCTGGGAAGAAATTGTAATCTTTTTTCATTGCCTGCCCCCTCTCCTCCCCTCATTTTCTTTTAAACTTGTCTCAGACAAAGCAGGAAAGAGGCAAAGAGTGAACAGGAACAAAAGAAATCTTGTCTGCTAAACAGGAATTTAGGAGTCTAAAACACAAGAGGAAAAGGGTGGTAGGGGGTGGCTGTGGCAATGTGGCTTCATAGATGAGCCTAATCTGCCCAGTGGAGATCTGGATTGCTGTCCAGAGGAAGGGGAGGGTGAAGCCAGGGATGGTATTACTAGTCTTACCAGACCTACTTTTGCCCTCTCTGCTTGTTAATCTGTTTAAGTGTGTAGCAGTTGGTTCTTCAGCATAGCTGTTAATGTGGATCACAGCAGAGTTTGCTCTGTGGTCGTGACTTTCAAACCTTTTTTTACACAAATGACAGTAAGAAATAAATTTTACACCGACAGTTATGTCTGCATATATGCATATATAGGAAATATGGAAAAATTCATTTAATAGTATATACTTTTACTTTATATGTTGCAAAGTAGTATTTCCTTTTGTATTTTATTTATTTATTTATTTTACCAGTACTGAGAATCGAACTCACGACCTTGCACTTGCCAGGCAGGAGCTGTGCCGCTGAGCTAAATCCCCAGCCCCTGTGTTTTATTTTTTTTAAACTCTTTTGGCTAATCACCGTAAGGATTTTATGACCCAGTAGTGAATTGCTTATGTCGCTGAGCTATATCCCCAGCCTGCTTCCTATCATTTGAAAAGCACCAGTCTAGGGTTAATGCTTGCCTTCCCTTTTGATGTTATTAAAAGAGTGCTGAGATTAGAAATTCTGTAGGACCCTGCTATTCCTCTGCTAGGTGTCTAGCATAGAGGTAGACATAGAGCATAAAGCTAAAGTTATCATACTGCAGTGCCACATACATACCAGTGTTTACAGCAGCACATTTCATAACAGCTAAATCCTGGAAGCAGCCTGTATACCCGTCAACAGACGACTGGATAAACAAAATGCGGTAACTGTATGTAAATGCAGTACTACCCTGCTGTAAAGAATGACAAGTGGGAGGCATTGGTAGGAGAATGGGAGTGCCTGGAAAATATAATATTAAGTGAAATAAATCAGACACACACATGCTTAAATATCATATGGTATCTCTCATTTGAGTGAGGTGAAGTAAACAAAGAACATGAGAAAGGATGGATGGAAAAGGACAAACGAACAGATCGCATCCGATAGGGAAGGCGTCCAAGCGAACAAGGGTGAGAGGTGAAGAAGGGACAGGGGATGGGAGGAATAAAGATGTGTTATGTGCAGGATCCTTAATAGCTCCCACCAGTGTAAACACTCTATGCCATAATGTAAGCTGAGACAAATACTGTCAACAGATATGAGAAAGGTGATAGGGAGCCAGAGAAGGGAAGAGGAGAAGGGAAGGAAAAGGGGTTTAAACAATAACAAAACAATAACAAAACACAAGCTATAATACAACAATAACAAAACACAAGCTATAATACAAGCTATAATACAACAATAACAAAACACAAACTACAATACGTACGTGTAACCACTCCCCAAACTGCATGAATTGCAAACATGTACTAATAATAATAAAGAAAAGAGTGCCAAACAACAAGTTCTTCATTCGCTAGGATGAGTGTTTGGCTAGTGCTTTGACATTCAGAGGATGGTTGTTCAAGCTAAATTTTTTTTGTCATCTGTCAAGTGGATGAGTCCTACAATTCTGTCTTGGCTTGGATTTAGAAAGTAAATTTGATGCAATTCCTCTCAGTCCTCCCAAGTTGAGAAAGGTGCCGTAGTGCTGCTGAGAACCAGGGCCTGGGTTCTGGAGACTTGGTTTTACTTTGAGCCATGCTTTTCTCATTGTGGTTAGTGATAGGATTGAATGAAAGTCATAAATTCCTTCTGCTTCCATCATCTTGGGATTTACAGCTGGTAGAGGACTTAGAAATCATCTAGTCTAATCTCATATCCAAGATTTAGCTCTAGAAGAAGAATGTTGATTAACATCTTACTTCTTTTAAGGCTGTATATCAGGAACAAATGTTCACAAGAGATGGAATAAATGATTGTTAGTTCCTAACTTCAGATCTCTCAGTTTTGTATGAGTGTGCCATATACATATATAAAACTACTTTCAATAAAAGATGCAATTTGTTAAACACTACAGTTAGGGTAGTAAAAATTTTAAAACCCAAAAAAGAGTAATTTAATCTGACTGAGAAGATAGGGTTGAAGCTCCATTGATATAGGTGGAGGAAGCCTTTGAACTGGCTGCAGGGAAACAAAGGATTGTACCTGAAGAAGTTGATGATCACAGGACATTCTGGGTAGGGTAAGTGCTGTAATTAGTGTAGAATGAAGTCTTCATGCCTCTTTTGAGTTATATTTTTGATCCTATTTGACGAATCATGTTTTCTTTCCTAAACTCTCCTATATTGTGTAGTTGTATTTTCTTCTTATAAAGAGCATTGCTTGCTGCTCAGTGATAAGGTGAGGTTTGATGAAATGATATGTGTTCAGTACTGTCTGCTTCTGGGAGACACACACACGTCAATATAAAGCATGTTTATAATTTTTTCCTCTTCTGGGGATGAGAAAGCAAGTGCAGAAATATGAAGTAATACCTGTGTCTTCAGAACAAACCCTGAATGTGTTTCTTTTTCCTTAAGGCAAGATTTTATTGAATTTTACTTCATTATTTTCAGCAGTTTATAAACAATGGAAGTACTGTACATTACAGGGGATACTGGAAGTGTTCTTCCTGATAGCATTTTTTGAGCCATACTGACTTCTGTTTATTAGATTAGTTAAGGCAAGTGAATACAAATATCAGAATCAATGAAAGGGTGTGTATAATTTTGCTTCCATTTTTATCTTTCACTGGGAAGGCATCAGGCACTTACTTACATGTCTCACTCAGCCGTCCAGTTCTTTAAGATGTTTCTGCTGTCCTGCGACAGACAGATGTACTGTTCTCTTTAAGTTCATTTCCTGATCTCCTTCCTTGCACAGATGTCTTCTACAGCAGCATTCCCACAGACCGAACTCTCCTATACCAAACCTAGTATTAACAATCATGGGAACCAATAGAAGTCCTTAATATCATACAGTGTGTTACACGCACAGCACACATCCACAGTTGTCTTTTTTCTTTTAATCTTCAGCACTCTTTGATATTTAAATAGTAGGCATTAGTCTTCCTATTTTATAGGGGACTAAGGTAAGGTGTCCAGATATGATATCACCTCAAAGCTCTTTTACTAGGACTAGAACAACAAGATCCCAGACTCCTGGCTCAAGGGAGGTGAGGTGGGTCTTTGAAAGTCATGGTGAATGCACAAGTCTAACACCTATTACCTACTGATGAATTCATTTAAGATAAATATAGTGCAGTCAATACATAGAGCCAAGTAATTGATTGTCAGATTTCACATTCTTCAGATCTCCTGATCGTAACAGTAGTCTGGGAATATTACTTGAAAAATAGTGTGTATTTCATAAATGACTCTTGTTTATTTTTATATCAGACATGTGTATTTAATGTTCATTCAAACATAGATTTACCTATGGCCCCATATTTGTCCAGAACTATTAATTGTCTTGCAGAAATAAACAACAAAAATTTAAGACCTAAAATTGCTATATGAAAGGTTAAAGTGTGTGTGTGTGTGTGTGTGTGTGTGTGTGTTTGAGATTTAAAAAATGCAGAGCCAATTAGAAAATAATTAAGTGCTTGATGCTAGGCCCAGTCTTCCAGCTTGGTAGGAATTCCATTTGAGATGGAACGTGTATTCCGTGGCCTGATTCCTAAAGAATCAGGTGGTGTTTTGGAGTTTGGGAAGATAAATACAGTATGAGATTAGAGTGTGCAGCAAGGAACAGTGTGGGGGTGGTTGTGCAGTGACATGGTCAGTTTGAATAGAATCTTTGCCTGCCATAGGATTATGGCACCATGTGCATAAGACAGGAGGCAGTGGTAGGGCTTATTGGTGCAGAAAGGGTGACAGAGGGATCAGGATGGGAAAGTAAGAAAACTCCAGCAGTCTAGACCATGGAGGTCCAGGACAGGCAGGAATCAAAGCAACAAGGGCACCCACAGATCTTTCTATCCCTTTTATCTTATCCAGGCTCCTTAGAGCAAGTATCATTCATACCCTTAATTTTAGAATAGCACCATGAATCAATCACACACTCTAGATTCAGCCACTTCTGAAAAAACCCCACCTATGGCTTCATTAGGCTTTGAGGGGACATCTAGACACAAGCTGTAACAGGTGGGTCACGTATTTTCTCTGTGATTAGGAGAACAGAGCCTTGATGAATAGTAAGTGCACAGGCAGACAGAGGTAGGTTAACATATGTGATCGGAACCATAGCTGTGCAAACAGGAGAGCTGCTTCTATTTCTATGGCCAATGAAAAACAGTAAATCTAACATCATTGTGACAATAAGAAGAAGAAAAGTAAAAATTTCTAAAGCACTAATTATGCCTCACATACTATTCCATGTTTCACATACATGCACACATGTAGTCTTATTTAATTTTCATAATAATCTTATGAAATACTAGTAGCAGTAATTTTTATTTGATGCATAGGAAATTGAGGCACCAGCAGTGAAGTAAGCTGCTCTAAGTTACGTAGTTTTTAAGTGGTGGAATAGGCTTTGAAACCGGGTAACCTGGCCTGAAGGCTTGCACACATTTCAACTATATAGTATTTCCGTTTTCTAAGGTGATGGAGACATAGCTTCAGAGCAGGATTAAAGTCTCTCAGCTTTTTATATTTATTAAGTGAACATAAGGTTCTTTACACTTCCTGAGGCTAGAGAACAGAACTAACATCTCTGTCCTAATGTCAGTAGAATCTACAGAGTGAAGAGAATTAATTACATCAGGGAGCAGAGGTCAGAAATTTATTGTAGCTGTTGCCTTTTTTACTTAGCTCTTTGTTTCTTAGGAAATACGCATCTAATACATAGTGGGTGCCCACTGAATGCCTATTAAGGTAAGGTTTTTAGGAATGAATGAATGGATCACTTCATGAAAATGTCTTCCTGAGAAGTCTAATTGTGTCTTCAGAAGTTTGAGTCAACTACACTGAACCGAGGGCATTTATATATGGTCATTCTGGTACAGTGAAATCTTAGTATATGATTAAAAATAACTCTGCAGGCTATGAAAGGATGCTGTCAACTCTTTTCAAACTGTATTTTTTTTTTTTTTGATTTGTTGTTTTCCTTTCCTGATAGAGATAGGGGAGTAGCCTCCTCCCCCACCCCTCACCTCCATCCCCTCTGCCAATTGGTGATTAAGTCACCAGCACCTTTTCTATTTTGGTAGCTGTGGTAATTGATGTTTCCTGGAAATTTTCCCCTTGTTCTATTAATACAGTCAAGGGGGGTTACAGCCTTGACTCACGCCAGGAAGTCAACCATCGTTCGCTTCCTCAATCTCACAAAACAGCCCCCATGCGCAAAATCAAAACTTCTGCAAATGGGTTGCTTTATAGTTCTTCAGAAGGTTCTAGAAAATATGGCATTTGTGGTTTACTCTGTCCTAACTGCCACGGTGGGGAACAAAGCAATAGTTTATGTTTTGCCTCTTGCTATTCTTGAAATCATCGACCAGGTAGGTTACTAGTGTGGTCTTGGTTAAGAGACCTCCCACCTGCTGTCTAGCAAAAGTCCCTTCACCCCACATTTGCAAAGTTATACTCTAAGGCAAGGGTTTTAGCAGCCCAGGACATGGAGCCCAGGAAGTGCAGTATAACCTTTGCTTCTTAATGATATACACCTGGTTTCGTGTTCTTATATTCATTCTTTTACTCACATTTTACTTAATGAACATTAATTCATTCATTACCTAACTCCAGTGTGCACTAGATACCATCCTCAGCCCTGAGAATACAACACTGACACAGGGCTCCCCATGGGAAGGTTCCAGTCCACTTATTGTGAACTTTATTATAGCATGAACCACAGAGAAAGCAAATTTCAGTGAACAAGAGGCTGTGGGCTTGTCCTAAGGGAATCAAACCCCAACTGACTTATGCCAAGTGGTGCAGAGCAAGATTCTTCAACTTAATTCTGTAGTTTATTCTGCCTAGAATTCATTTTATCTGCCACCACCCCATACCACACTTTCACATAAACGCAGAGCTTGTGCTGAAGTGTGCATTTTATGTGGTAATTAAATTTTTCTATCTTGGATTATAGTAATTTATGTTCCTGTCTTAGCTTCTCTCCAAGTTCGTTGGGCAGAACCAGTGTGTGACTCATCTCTGGATCAGGGCTGTTTCCATTTGACATTTCCCCTTCCCTACCCTTCTTCATCTCTAGCATATTGCTGGATAAATTGTACCTGTTCAGTGTTTAGTAAGTGCTAGCTGTGTGATCCTACACTAGTTAGTGATCTTCTCTGGACCACATTGTCCTCTTCTGTAGAGTAAAGGATAATAAAAGTTCCTGCTTCCTAGATTGTTGTGAAGGTTAGGTATTATATTTAAAATTCTTTTAATAGTGCCTGGTACTAAGTAAGCACTTACTAAATGTTATCATTAATAAATGATCTTACTGCTACTGAAAAAACAGTAGCATTTCCTTCTAGGATTTTCTTATTGTCCTATATGATTGATAGAGAAGAGACACACAGTCTCGGACTTCACATCAACTTTCTTTATATAGGCAACCAGATGTAAATATGCTGTTTCAATTGTATATGTCTCTTACTCTTGTGATTGCTGACGAAGCACTAAGTAAAAATTACACTGCCATTTCTCTTACATGTCAATTCATGGTCTCATTAGAGTCTCAGAACTTTCCCCAGTACTTACTGCTGACACCAGTTTTACTAGAGGTTATGTTAATTAGTGTCATCATTTAGTGGCCCCACTTGACCTTTGGGGTATAACTACAGTCTTTTTTTAAATTCTGGGAGTAAGGATTCAAGCAGTGCAGCCTTTATATCTCCTTACCTCTCTCTCCCTTCCGTCCTCCTTTAGCACAGAAAACTTTGCCTAAAAGAGGGTAGCAGAGCAAGTGAAAAATTAGTGTGATTAAAATGTAAGAGATGTCTAGTGCCCTTTTTCTATATGTACATGCATCTATGCATGTGAGACACTTGAGCTGACGTATTTATGTGCACAAACAACATAAACTTTACAAAATGTGTTCATACCACATGCTCACTCTGTTATTGCACACTGATCCCGTTGAATTGACATTGCTATGGTCATGAACTCTGTTTAACAGGTGGGTAAGTAGGGAGTCACCAATTAGTGTGATCAAAGAATAAATCCAGATTTTCAAGGTCCTAGGGCAGGTATAACCTTTCACAGTGGTAGATTCATATCCTCCAGCCCCCAGTGTGTATGTGTCAGTGTGTCACAGCCTACCATCAGGATGTAATTTGGAAGCAGGGATGGAGGTTAGAGTTGAACATTCACTTTTTTTTTAATGCTTAAGTTCCTAACAAAATCAAAACTGCAGTGGATCTGCATTCATCGTTGGTTAGGGGACTTCATAGGAATCATTATCTGAGCTGTCTGTGCTCTCATACATAGTACCTGGAAAGGAAAATGTACACTTGAGTGGAATATCCTCAGATCCCTCTAAATTTATCCATTGTAGTGCTTGTCATAGTTTCTAACTGCGTATATGTGCAACTATTTGATCACAGACTGCTGGACTGTACTGTAAACTCCACAGTTTGTACCCAGATATGTTAGGGGGCTAACACAATGCATAGCAGGAAAGAGGTGCTTAGTAATTACCGTTGAATGAGTGAATGAACAGATTATTGAGTCAGCTGGAAAGAATACAATCCAGAATGCTAGCCAGTTTTAGAAGGAGGGTTTTAAGTATTTGAATTTAACTAATGTTACTGAAAATTTCCTTTGTCCCAGTCACCGATACTGCTGACATGGAGTTCATAGAGGTAAATAAGATTTGATGTTTGTTATTAAAATCAAACTAATAATTTCATGGGGGGAGCATTTAAAATATGGGAAATGACTCATAACAAAGCTCTAGGCAATGCCTGTTAGGAGCAGCAGAAAGAGATAAGATACTACTTTTCTGGTCAAGGACATTAGGCCAGATTTCCTGGAGATGTATTGCATGTGATCTTCACTGAAGTCCATTTTCGCATGGATGGGAATAATGTTAGGAAGAACACTATGTTTACCGAACAGATAAATGCAAATGAATCTCTGGTCATAATCCAGGGACAGTGGGAGTTATAAGGGCTGGTCCATCCTCGGGGAGGGTGTGCAGTTATGTTCATTTCTCTTTTCTCATGAATTATTACGTCTTTAATCTTTTCTCACAATTGTCCATTCCACCACTATCCCTTTATCTTTGCTGTGTCACTCTTGCCAGAATTAGATACTTAGGTACTGGACGCTTATTGTAGAAATTAACACCATGTACCTGTTGATGTGGTGGATCAGTAGCCTGGACAGTGGCAGATTTTCTAAAATCTGCAACATGAAACCAGATGTGGTAGCACCTTGATTTTTCCTGATGTAGGTTTTTTCTTTTCTTTTCTTTTTTGTCCTTTTTCTTTTCTTTTTGTCTGTTCTTTTTGTCTTCTTTTCTCTTCTTTTTTCTTTTCTTTTCTTGCATGTCATGTTTAGATTGTTATGTGGCCAAAAGCTCAAACTTTATTGTGCAGAATTTTTCAGATTTAAGAGTGAAACTCACTGTATACATTTTTATATAGCCCTTTATTTTGATAGCTATCCTATCAAGTTGTTTGATTTTGTCCTGAGACTGTTACCTGACTTTGTAAAGAGAAAGACTCGGCTGAAGCCAGAGGAGCTCTGATTAGGTTCAGAATCTCTTTGCTTTAGAACACATTGAAGTCTATGGGTCTAATTGGAAAACCATTTTGGAGATTTTTTAAAAGCACTCCCAGCAATACAAATTTTCCATTTGTTTCAAAGGCAGGACAGAGGCCAAAAGCCAAGGTAGTGAAGTTCTTCTCCTATTCATGATCTTTCCTCTCAGAACTTAATTTTCATTTCTTGAACTTTGTCTTCATACGTGTTTTTAGGGTTGATTCCTGCACACAAAAGAACACATAATACTTGCAAAAAGAAGAAACCATTTGTGTACTTGGGCTGCACTTAATGGTTCTTTCATTTTTCACTAGCTGCAAGAATAAAAATGCCAAGTTCTGTTTGTGACCCAAATAGCGCAAGCAATTCCTACTTTGAACTTGCCTACTTTGCGTAGCTGCAATTTAAGGCTATATTGTACAGTGAAAAATCACAGAGCCAGACAGCTTCTGAGCCTGACTTTATCACTCGCGGGGTCCATGAGACAGAAGAGGTCACATATCTTACTGACTCCCATTTCTCATTTATCAAATATAGATGGAGAATCTCAGTCTGCATTTTCTTCAATTCAGAAGGTGGCGTAGGTAAAAGAGTAGTGTAAGTTGAAGTGCTGAAGAAGTACAAAATTGTGACTCTCTCACACTCCGGCTAAGAGCAAATGGAAGGAGGATCTGTACACACCTTTGACTACAGAAGCTTTGAACTTCTTTTGTGGACATTCCTAATTAGCAATGCCAGGTCAGAGAGTTGATCAAGTCTCTTCAATCCTTAAGATGGAAACAAGTATTCCTGTTATAGCTCTACCATGGGCATGGCAGCAGAGAACTCTGTTACCATCAGAACATGAATTGCTCAGTCTTACTGACTTAAAATTTTACATTTGCAAGCTAAATATGATTCATGAACAAAGTATTTTTCATGGCCTAGCTCTTCTCCAGGGAACAAAGAGACATAGTTCACGGTAGCACTTTTAATAAGCTCTCTCATTCGGCAGAGGATGGGGCTGCCCTTAATTTTGTCACCATGTGTATAAAGGATGTGCTCTAAGGAGAGATACTTCACTCTGCAAATACAGAGCATAATTTTCAAATATGCCTTTTGAATCTGCCTCAGACCTGCTCAGAGTCTGTGTTATTCCTCCCTTCATTAAAATGTTCCAACCTGGAAATTTCATCTTTTGAGTTCAGACATTTTTCACTTTTTGTGAAGAGAACAACTACATAATTTCAATACATTAAACCACAGGGATGACATATTTTCGTTCTGCTCGGCATTGTTATGGTTGAGCTGTATTCTTCTTCTAAAAATACAAATAACCTATTGTGTGTATTCGTTTGAATCTATTCATGCATGTGTTAAAAGGATGAGAAGTGTACTGGTAAAGTTTGAGAAATTAAAACACTCTTATGGACCTCACAGACTTGTCACTTTAGCTAGGCATTGAAATTCTAAATTTGCAAGCAAAAAGTTGTCTTTGCCTCTTTAATTGTGTATTAAACAGGAAAATATATGGCACACCTGAACTGGAATATCCTCATGATTTTAAGAAAGAAGAGAAAAAATCAAAACTTCAGTAATACAAGAAAAATTCATTCATTCGTTCATTCAATGTTTGAGAATCAGCAACACGCCAGAAAAAATTTTAAGTATCTGAATAAGCAAGGGACAAAATCTTTGAATTCCTCAATTTTTTAATATGAAGAGAGAGAATGATAGACTATAAAGAAATAGATATAAAATGGCTTAAATAGTGACAAATTATGGAATCGTGTGTGTGCATATGCATACATACGCAAACACACAGCAAGTTAAGGAGATAAAGAATTCCCAGTTGTCTGTGCTAAAGAGTAAATATAATTTGCTATGGATTCCATCTTCCTTAAAGGCTTCTCATAATGAATTTTTTCATTTACTTCTTCCATGTCCCACGTAGCAGGGAGAAGGAGTTGTCTGCCACTTTTATAACCTAATGCTGTTGTTTTTCAGGCAAACTGCCTTCTCACCATCACCTCAGGGGCAGTGGCCTTGCACATGTGTTCTGTGCTTAATAATTCTAGGAATGTCTTGTCCACAGCGCTTAGCTTTAAAGGACTTGCAGGGTACCCCTGACATGACTAGAAACAGCTCACTTCCGAACCCGTGCTGGCATTGTCTGTCATTTGAATTAAGCACACAGCTACTCAACTCTCACAAGGCCTTTACGAACCCGTGAAAGTAGCAGGTGGCTTTCAGTTTTTCTTAAACATGTCCCTTTCTGCTGCTTTCCAGACTGCGCTAATGGGACTGTCAGAGTCGGAAACATCATGAAATCACTTTTTCCTTCAGAAGCATCTTTATAATCTGTTGGTTACTGTTCGTGACATTTAACTTCTCTGTCTTCAGCTTCTGAAGTGATTGGTGTTACAATACCATCTGAAAACATTCTGTGGGTTCTCATTTTTGTTGTTGCTGCTTGTTTTATTTTTAGAAAACCTAGCCCCACTCGGCTTTTCTAACCTCATTTTCCTGAGCTTCCTGAATTTCTCACTACTGATCCAGTGCTGTGCTCATTCCAAGATTTGTCAGCAGCTGTTTTTCAGAAGCCATTGTCTTGCTCGCTCTTCTCCAAGCCTGGCCTCTTATTCTGACTTCTTCCAAGCCCTTTAGTCTCCTTTTTTGCTCTCTTTATGGCCAAGCAGTAATGTTGGGTAGAGGATGACCAGACTGACTGATTTCATGTTTGTTTTTGCTTTTTTTTTCCTTTAAAATCCATGTCCTTTTCATCCTTGATTTGCACTCCTAAGCTTTCTAGAAATGTTTTCACTATAGAGCTGGGACCCCATTTTCATGGTTGCTTTCTAAAAAGCAGGTGCTGTTGACTACAGGGCTGATGGAAGAAGAGAGTTGTCTCTCCCTTGGTGATTATTTTACTCAGAAGGATTTTCTGAAACATTTGAGGCTTCAGAAATCAATGATCATAATACCCTGTGTGTTGCCAATCTCGTCAGAAACTCTACCATGGAATTGTGTGCTGAGTGGCCCAAGTCTTTGAATCTTTTGGGTAGAGAACTTAAGAATTTCTTGAGACAGTTCTCACAGATGATCTGTGCTATCAACCCTATATCTCAGTGGAGCTTTTATAAAAATACAAATGCTAAGGCCTCACTTTCCAGAGACTGTAGTTTCAGTTGCTCTGCAATATAATTGCACATGAGTACTTTATAGAGCTTCCCATTTGATTCTGTGGAGGTACAGAGAAAGAAAGATCCAAGGCAAAAATGACATTCCCAGTTTCCCATAGCCATATGGTAGTAGAGTAGGGGCAAGAATGCACTTCTCTTGTTTTAGAGTGACTGCTGTTTCTACTGCATTTATTACCCTTGCTCTCACTGGATTGTATCAAGTTTTCAACCCTGGTTCTGAGAGAATTAGTGAAGTCTGAGCCACAGAAGAACATGAACTGGAGATTGCTCCATGCTCAAACTGTTCAGTGTTTTCAGCAGGTTTGGATTGCACGCTGACTCAAGATAAAAAGAATATGTATTACTGGAACCATAGAGTCCCAAGGAGAATGTCCTAGGATTTGGCTTTAAAGGGCCTTCTACTTTATAATATGGGATGTGTTCATCAGAGGCACTTATGGTATGTTATAAAAAGATTATAGGGCTCGTTGGCAAATGTCCGGGGTTCACTTATGATCCTGTCTTGATGAGATTTGGGAATTTGGGCAAACTCTTTCCTTTCGAATTTTATTTCAGTTGGTCTTTATGGTGGGAATAATAGTCTCATTTCCTTGGCTTCTTAGGAGGGTTACTTGAGATGACATCTGTGAAAGCTGACACAGAATAGATGAGTCTATAAGTGTTAATTTATTTAGGAAGCATGGCAGGTTTATCTAATATTTGGTACTGAGATAGCGCTAACTAACTATGTCTCCAAATAAGAAAATGATTTCTGTTAGTTTTTCCTGAGACATTCAGCAGACTTATGAGACACACTATGGACAGATCTTACCTTTTGAAATTTTTGTGGTATGTGTTAGAAATGGGAAGCAGTGTCTTTATGATAGTGGTAATCGTTGCCTCCAACAGTTGCTTAAAAATGCATTTTGCAGTATTTCTTAATATACCAGACTTTTCATATTCATAAAAATCTCAGTGAATCCTAGAGATGTCTTTCTGCAGAACCTTGGAGTTAATTTGTTCAGCCTCCAATGTAGAGCTTGCATCCTGGATCATGGTTGTATAAACCGAGTTTGCACATTTAAAGTGATAAGTGACTCATGACTCCCTGCAGCCTGTTTATTTGTCAGGCAGAACCCAGTGTTGGAAACATGTCTTTTTACATTGGATTCTGTCTTCCTAAATATTATGCCTTCTGAGAGCATAACACAGAACAAGTCTAACTTGCTTCCACTTGAAGACTTTTCTTAGTCAAAGATTACAAGGTAACAAAAAATAAAAACTGACTTCACTTTAGTCCAGTGAAGAACGGTTTATTGTATGTTAGGAAATCTGAATGAAGACTGACAGCAAGAAAAGTAGGAGTCAGTAGCGCTGGAGTCCTTTGACCCAGGAGCTCCAGGCCTATTCTCTGTTACCCTTGCATCCACTTAATTCTGTGAGGATCTCTGATCTCTGTTCTATTCACCAGATCCATTGGGCTGAATTAGTTCCATGTGCTTTCTCTCCCTTTGTTTTTTATTTCTTTTTTTTTTTTTTTTACCTTATCTTGATTCCTTATTCCAATTTCCCTTCTTTCCCACATATTTCTTCTTAGCATTCAGAATAGTCTTTATATATACACAGGAATCTTTAGAAATGCATAGAATTATTTTCATTAGCATAATAATCATACCTAACATTTACCAGCCACATCCCATATGCTAAGCTGTGTTCCAAATTCTTGAATGCATTCAAGTACTGTAATCCTCCTAACAGACTCTTATGAGGCAGGGACTTGAACCTTTCTTTTTTTTTTTTGTACTGGGAATCAAACTCAGGACCTTGTGCTTGCCAGGCAGGTGCTTGTACCGCTGAGCTATATCCCTGACTTCCTTCTGTGTTGTATAGATGGGAAAATTGAGGCTAAGAGAACTTCAGCTGATGAATTACAAGCTGGGCCAGAGTTAAAATTAGGCAGTCTGACTCTGTACATCTCACTCTTGCTCTTTTGCATAAATATTGCCCTATATGGTTGTACATCTGGTCCTATTTTTTTTAACCTCTGTTTTTTTTTTTGTTTGTTTGTTTGTTTTTTTGGTTTTTCTCCGGTACCGGGAACCGAACTCATGACCTTGCACTTGACAGGCAGGCGCTTTTGCTGCTGAGCTAAATCCCCAGCCCCTAACCTCTGTTTTTTTGTTGTCGTAATTAATGTTTGTGTCATTTAAATATGGTATTTAGATAACATTAACAGGATTTAGATAACAGGATTGTGTTGTATCAGATATTATTTGTGTGAGTTATTTCGTTTAATTTGAATGGCTCTCAGGCATTAGTGTGAATATGTTTTTACAGATAAAAACATACATAATTGTATTATATCACATACACAGATAATGTTCAATGAGCACAGAAAGATCAGGGCCCCTGGAGAAACTCCAATAGGCCTACAGAATGGGAATCCCTACTCTACTATTAGGAATAACTTTCTTCAGGTGTATTAATTTGCGTGGTCTATATAATTAACATAGTCTTGTAGAGATCTAGTCACAGTGCAGACTGTCCAGAAGTTCGCTGCTTCCAACACTTCAGATCCAGAGTGTGTCTCTGTAGTATGTCAGTGCTTTATTTTCCAGTGAAGTCCCTCAACAGGAGGTAGATGAGGTAGTGAGCTTTGCTCACATAACCTTGTCTGTCCTGATCTTTCTGTACAAGGACTTGAGGACTGGGAGAAGTTATCGCAGGGTTGTGGCTAGGGATCCTGTGCTTGGTCATAGTGCATTCACACACTAGATCTTTCAGGTCCTGTCAAATTATATAAAGGCTGTATTAGGATCCATTCCCCTAATAAAGCATTAGTATTCTTGGTTTTGCTCCCAGCACATGATGTTGTATGAATTAATAATTCTTGCTAATACGATCAACGGGGTAGTAGGTTCTCACTTCTGCTTTTGTTGCATATTATAATAAGCTGACTCAGTTTCTCAAAAGTACTAGGGAGAAAAGTGACTTGTCTCATAAAGGCAAAGTGTCCATTTCTGATTAAATGGTTTGGTATGATTTTGGTCATAAAGAGTCCTAGGATCTACTCAGTATGTTTTGTGGATAGGAATAGAGTGTCTTGCAAATATGGTGTTGCTAGGGCAGGTATTTTTCTGTTGCTCCAGAAGGGTGCTTTTTCGGTTTGCTGATATTTTTCCATATTTATTGTGTAACAGCCCATACTAGGAACTTGTCCAAGGGTACAGGAGCCCAGCCATGAGCAAAATGAACTTGGCCTTTGGTTTCTTGAAGCCTCTAATCTAGTTGAGAACATAGGTATTGATCAGACAGTCAAACAAATATGCAATTATAAACCACGGCAAGGGCTGTGAAGAAAAAGTGGAAGAGCAATAGTGTTTAATAGTGCTATGCAGCTGATCTGTTGATGCTCATTCGATGTGGGTGTGCAAGGAAGATGTAGGTTGGGAGAGTTCTAGGACAAGTTAAAGTGGTAAGGAGGAATATTCAAGCAGAGAAAATAATCTCTGCACAGGGACTGGAAGGTGAGACAGAATCTACCATCTTGAAGGGGTAGGAAGACCAGAGCTGTTTTGTGGACTTTTATTTGCTTATATAACGTATCTTTGTTGGGTTCCTAGCATGGAATGTAATGTGGGAGTGAACCAGACACAGCAGTGAGGGACTGGGGCTGGAAGAATAGGGCTGGGCTCTACCACGCACTCATCTCCCTGGAGTTTTCTCTTCTACAAACAACAGGTGCTCTTCTTATGCCCTGGTTTCAGATCTTAACCTTCTGTTCACCTTTTTAAAAGGTGGTACAGTTTCTCTGCAGCTCTCTTCAAGAGTGGCCTGTGGAAATTGTAAGAGTTTGAAGTCTTGTCATCCACAAGAAATGTATTCTTGACATTCCCTGAATTTCCTTACTGCTATCAGTGATGATCGCTCCCTATTCTTCAGCTGTAAGCCAAGCAATATATCATGTGTTGTTCAAGGGCAGATAGTTTGATTCTGTAAATTGCTTTAAAAATAGATAGCATTTGGGGTCTGAGCTTCTGGTTTGGCTGACTGATCCCCACCACCTCCTGTTCATTCTTCTTCTCAGAAAGTTCTCGCTTGCCGCATGACAAAAAGTCAGGCTAGTGTCTGCTCACTCAATATTGACAGCTGAGATGCTTGACAGTTTTTTTGAGGGTTTATCATTTATTTTTATTGTTGTTGAGGGGTGGTAGAGTCCTGTCCTTCTCCCTCAGTGACATTTATTTGAAAAGATAAACAACAGATAAGAAAAGGACTTTTGATAATTTCTACCCATTCCTCTCTTCAGGGTATTAGAAAATGCTTCATGCCTGTATTTCTACCCCCTCCCTTTCCAGTCGTGAGTGGAAAATGGTTGGCATTGAGGGGAGATTGGTTTTGTGGGCACTGCTCCAATTTCTGAAGGAAAAAGTTACCGTGTCCTGTAATACAGATAGTTCATATAGTCAGATGAGACCACAGCTGGCTTTTCCCTTCTCTTGTCTAGATGGGCTTTTCCATGCCCTTAGAAGAAGCCCTGTTTGGTCATTGTATATTTATTCACTCATTAAATCTCTTTCATGCTCTGTCACTCCTGATTCTGTAACACACCTTGCTCCCAGCCTGGTTTTCATTGAGATCAGACTTCGCGATATAGATGAGGCAGGCCTTGAACCCACTGAGTAGAACTCCCTGGCCTTGAACTCATGTCAATTCTCCTGCCTCAGCACCTGGAATGCTGAGATTACAGGCATGAGTCACCATGCTCAGCCCTTAATCCTAAACTCCAAAGTCACCTCTGAAATTAAGGTGAATATACATGAACAAGGCTCTTTTTGAATACAAGTAGCCTGTGAGAAGTGCATTTTTTCCTTCCCCTTTACCCCCCTGCCCTCTTATTTTTCCAGTATCAGATGTGTTATGTACGTGGACCAATTCCCTACAGTGAATGCTGTCATTATGTACTGCAAACATATACTAATAAAAATGAAAAACTAAAAATTAAAATAAAAAAGGCAGTGCATTGTAGCTGGCTGCTTAGGAGTCCTCTTTAGTTGGACCAACCTCTTTTGGGTACTTTGATTTTATTTCCTGCTCTTCTTTTTGCACCTGTTTCTTTTTGCAAAAATATTTTCTGGGGGGATTGGAGATTGAACTCAATGATAGAATTTTTGCCCAACCTGTAGAAGGCCCTGGCTTCAATCCTTGCCTAAATCTAAGATGTGTGTGTCCATATATAATTATATAAAATTAATGATATAAAATGAGTATATAAAATGCACATAGGTAAGTACTTATATATATTTTTTTAGTTAATAGCATATATAAATGTATATATGGGGTACAGTGCAACATTTCAATATTTCTATACAATGTGTTATCATCATTTCAGAGTAATTTGCATTTCTGCCATCTATGATAGTTATTGTGTGTGTGCGCGCGCGTGTGTGTGTGTGCGTGTGTGTGTGTGTGTATTAGGAGCATCCAAAATCCTCCTAGCTGTCTTCACATATTCAGTGAATTGTTGTCAATCATACTTATGTAACTGTGCAACTCTGTTAACCATTTCCTCTCCAGGTCACTTTTGTCCATACCTTCTAGGATCTGGGAGCCATTGTTCCATTCTCTATTTTTATGAGATCAACCTTTCAGCTTCTACATGTAAGGGTGAATCTGTGGCATCCATCTTTCTGTGTCTGACTTATTTCACATGACAGAAATTGTTCCAGTTCGATCTGTGCTGTTGCAATGCAGAATTTAATTGTTTTCCAGTGGCTGGGTATTATATCATTGTGTACATATGCCACATTTTCTTTGGCCATTCATCTGGCGAATGTTTGATTCCACATCTTGGCTCCTATGAAGATTGCTGTAATAAACGTGTGAGTGCAGATATATTTTTAACATATTTGTTTAAATTTCTTTGGATATGTACCTACTATGGATCATTTTGATAGTTCCTTTTCTACATTTTTTACTGTTAGGTAACTCCATATTTTTTTTTTTTATAATGGCTATATCAGTTTACATATCCACCAACTGTCTAGAATTCCTTTTTCTCCACAAGCCTTCCAGTATATTTTATTTTTTGTCTTCTTGACAAAACTGTGGTAAGATGATACTTTATTGTGGTTTTGATTTGCATTTCCCTGATAATTCATGATGTTGGGAATTTTTCTCATACTTGTTGGCCATGTGGATATCCTCCTTTGACAAATGTCTATTTAAGTTATTCACTCAGTTTTTTTTTTTCTTTTTTGCAGTTGGGTTGTTTGCGTTCTTTATATGTTCTGAAAATTAATCTCTTCTCAGAGGAGTAATTTACAAACACTTTTTCCTTTTCTGTACGTTTCTTTTCATTCTGTTATTTCCTCTGTTGCACAGAAGATTTTTAGTGCCAGTTTTTCTTTTGTTTCTTGTGCTTTGAGGATCACATCCCATACAGCTTTGCCTGGATCAATGTCCTGAAGCATTTTCCTTATGTTTTCCTAATGTCTCACAGCGTCTGTTGTTACATTTAAATCTTTTATTCATTTTGACTTAATTTTTATATATGGTGGAGGATAAGGGGTCTAGTTTCTTTGTTTTTGCATGTGAATACCTATACGTTTTCCCAACATCATTTATGGAGGAGACATTCCTTTCACCAGCGCATGTTCTGAGACTACCAGTTATGTCATTTATTTTTGACTCTTTTTGTTTTTGACTCTTCTTTCTTCTTAGGTTTTGAGATCCAACCTACCTTGTCATTATGTCTGTGATCCATAATATCATGCCTCTTCTATTCCTTTGGCTTTTAACAAGTTTAGATGTTTTTTTTCTGTGACAGGGTCTCTCTACGTGGTCCAGGTTGGTGTTGAATTCACTGTGTAGTCCAGGCTGTCCTCAAACTCATGGCAAACCTTCTCCATCAGCCTCTGAGTGCTAGGGATTACAAGTGTATGCCATCATCCCTGGCAACAAGTTTAGATTCTTAACAGAAACAGGAATGCCTTATCTCTAAGTCATGGGACTACACACATTATGTATTTTGTATTTTTTCTTCTATAATATTTACCTGATCCTGCTAAGGGCATATTGAAATTTCAACTCTATTCATAATGCCAAGGGGAAGATGTCCCAATCCACCCAGGAAACTGATCCCTTGCTGTTTGGATCTTCTCCTCCTCCCCCTCTTCCCCCTC
>NW_004955420.1:19371596-19387682 GCF_000276665.1 Chinchilla lanigera | reverse complement strand
CTTCCCCCTCCCCCTCCTCCTTCTCCTTCTCCTTCTCCAAGACACACTGTCCTCCTCTTCCTCATGTTTTCACTTGGCTGCTTCCCTCTGCTTAGAATAGAATTTCAACTTGCTCACTTCCACCTATGAATTCTACAGTACCTGTCAATAGACCCTTCTCTACCAAGCTTCTCTTGGTTCTTCAGCTGAACTTATGGTGAGTTCCTTTGAGTTTCTGTTATACTTTATGAATACCTACAGTGGGTTTGTTAGCATTCTACAGATGAAAAGATAGGATTCTATTTTAGAAAAACTCTAGCTCACCAGTATAGCAAGTAGCCCTCCGGAGACTATACCTCATCTCTGAACCTAAATTTCTACGTTCATTCCATCACACCACATTTCCCCCATTCCACCTATTTCCACATTATGTAATACAATTGGAGCCAGGGCACTAGAGTAAGATTTAACTTTTAAAAATACAATTGGAGCCAGGGCACTAGAGTAAGATTTCATATATTTCAGGCACTGTTTTACGTAGCTTGTATTTGTTCTATTTGTCATGAAGTTTTGTAAGGAGTATAATCTTACCATCCTAACTCTACATGTGAGGAAGTGAGGCATAGAAATATTCTTCAGCTTGTCCAGAGTTATTCAGATAGCAGTTAGTACCAGTGCAGGCAAGATGGCTTTTCATCCAATGCTCCCAACCAACGTGTGATGCTATAGGGAACTAAGAGGTGAAAATGTACACTGAAAGCCACTGACGTTCTCAGCAGATGACACTGTATTCTTTGGTAATTTTTCTCAATCGAATACAGTACTAACATCTCTCTGACATATATTTGAGAACTTGAATATTTTTAAAGATTTTCCTATTTTGAACTTTTGAAGTTTACAGTTTTGCATAAGCTACTAGCTAAACCTTGCCTGTTCAAACAGTGTTGTTATTTGTATTATTATGTATCATGCAGAAGTATTGAGTTATTTTATGCTCCCCAAAATATTAATGTTAAGCTATTGTAATACAACTTCTCTTAGTCAAGAGCATTAGGAGAAGCCTCCTTTTTAGAACTGAGATGATGGAAAATTGTTAATACCTGTTTTTGTGTTTGTCTTTCCAGGATCTGAGCTAGAATAAAATCATGGTTTTATGGTTAGAACATTGGAATTTAAGACAGTTTAATAGATAACATACGTACTATGTTATCTATTGTCAAGTTAGATGGTCTCGTAGCAGCCCTAGAGACAACCTTTTAGCCAGAAACCCAATGGGACATCAAGATCATTATTAATGGAACTTGGAGAATAGTGAATTTTGAACACATGGAGCACTGATGAGGAGGAGAAAGGGATGCCTTTGTTCCAGGATATTCTTAAAGGGTGCCTGTAAAATGGGATGTGCACACACCCAGGAGAATGGTTTTCTTCCACCTAAATTCTATGTTGTAAACATCCCTGTTAATTCCTTTTTAAAAAGAGAATAAAACAATAAGAAAAAAAACAATAAAAATGATACAGAATTTCAAAACAAGATGATAGAAAATGAACAGTGGTGGTTATTTTGCACATTTTATCTTCAAAGTAGTTGTTCAGATATAAGCATGCAAAATTAATCAATTAAGCATTAACTGTTCCTTTCAATAAACCAATAGAAATTAGTAGTACAATTATCTTGGCTATCGTGTGTGTGTGTGTGTGTGTGTGTGTGTGTGTGTGTGTGTATATATATATCCCTTCACTCTTTCTTTCTTTGCTTCTTTCCCCCATCCAAGTTGTTCTTTCCTTTTGAGCAGTTTCTTTCTCTTTGACAATATCTGTGGTACCTTTTGGATTTTATTTATTCTTTCTGTTTCTTACACTAGGGAGACAATACGATGTTTACACATGTGAGTCTGATATATTTCATTTATGAATATGGTCTCTAGTTGCCTCCATTTACCTATAAAAGCCTTGAGTTTATCTTTATAGCTGCATGATATTCCACTGTATAAAAATACCACTTCTTAGTGTTTAGAATGAATAAAACACATACATAAGAAGACCGGTCCTCGGCTTCCTCGATTGATGAGTGATGAAGTAATTGATACTCTCTATGCAAGTTGAGTCAGTGGGGTTTTATCAGTCATGTTTTCCATGCAAAACACAGAATATAGCTTAAAGCAAAGTATGGGTTCTTGGTTTTAAAATTAAACTTTTATCTTGATATAGTGACAGTAAAACGTGAAAGGCAAGGTTGGTGAAATTTTAGGGTAAGAAGGTATTGTGTTGTATTCTGCATGTGGTGAACCCATCACTTAGTGCTTAATCTCTGAAGGGGATATTAATTGTGTTCAGCATTTTGCAGGAGATCTTTATACAGGGGGAACAAACAGAACTACAAGTGACAAATATTCTGGTAAGAAAGTAAATGTAAGTCTGTTTTTGTTGGCTGGCTGGTTCATTCATTCATGTAGAATTTATACATAATATGTAAGAGATCCTGTATCATGAACACTGAGAAGTATTAGCAAAGCGGATCATGGCCAGTTAATAAGTTAGGCATCAAATTTGTGGGTTGTGCTGGGAGAAACAAAAAAATGAAGACTTTTCATAGAGTTAGGTTTTATTTAGGGCAACTTTTCAGTTGTTCATGGGTATATTCATGGACTTGTGCTCATATATGTGTTGGATCTGCACAAGAATGGATTTCTTTTTCTAGTCATAATCAAAGTTTTCTGAAAAACTGGTATGGTAGTTTACACCAGCAGGGAGCTTGCATTAGGTAGATATATTTGCAAGGTAAGTTAGAAGGTGATAATGCTGTAATTGTCACACAGATATCTTAGTATGTGAATATAGTGCAGAAAGGAAGTAATTTGAAGAAACCAGCAATGGTTTAGTCAAAGAGATGACTCTTGCTGGAATGGACTGAAAGGTGTATGGGATAGTGCAGTCATGATGTGGTTTGGTGCTTGTTGCCATAAAGTTATTCCAAAATATTTTAAGGAAGTATTGCATTTTTTCTCCTGTTGATGTCAGAGGCAGTCTTGATTTCTGAGTTTAAGTTCAATATCAGCACAATGAGCAAATAAACAAGCTAAAGAAATGGAACTGGCTTATTAGGAGATCCCTGTTGATATATGCCAAAAGAAGCTAAGTTCTCAGCATCCAAAGAAACCAAGTGCGTAGAGTGACATGATACCAGCATATAATTAATTTAATATTGCTGTAAGGGGGATGTGGCAGTCATTTACATCCTGAATCTTTTGAGGAAAGGGCAAGAGTTATCTAATCAGTGTCGAAGTTACTCCGTGTAGAAAACTCAGTGGCCTTGGTAGTTCCATGAACCCTTTAGAACCTCTTGGACTATTATTTGGTATCCACAGCAGAATTTTACACCTAACAAGAATCCTTTGAAAACTGCTAGAAAGAAGTTTTGATTTTCTCTAGGTATAATCAAAATGTATTTGAGTGGTAGATGTAAGGTAGAAGAATTGTCTGAGAATAGAGTTCTGCTAAAAAAACAGAACAGGCTTCCTCTGAAGGTACTGAAATCTTTACATTGAATTTGGGAAATACTCTACTTGGGTGATCATATGAGAGATACATAGCAGAAGGGCATTAAATCTTTTCCTTCTTTACAACTTCTCCTTTCTAAACTTGCCATCTTGTGGGGCAATTAACTAAGATACTTTCCAAGAGTTTCTTTTTTTTTTTTTTTTTTTTTTTGGTTTTTCTCCGGGACCGGGAACCGAACTCACGACCTTGCGCTTGCCAGGCAGGCGCTTTTGCCGCTGAGCTAAATCCCCAGCCCCCCCAAGAGTTTCTTTTACACAGAAAAGAACTTACTGGGCTATGAGGACATTTGGGTGCCAATCTAATTCTGATCATATTTGTTTTGAAAGAGAAAAAAAAATTATTAAAAAAGTAAAATGTATCTAAGTAGAGTTTCTCTACCAAGAATAAAATACTATATCTTTATCCTGATGGATTTAAACCTGTGAAGTGTTCCCATGTTTTGGAGTGATGTTTAAATATCAGTTCTCTCAGGACTTGGACTTTTCACATCAATTTGAGTCATGAAATCTGGATATTTTCCCTGATTCCTTTGAGGTTGCTAGATTGATTCTATCTAAGCAGTAGTGGTGGCATTATTAATAATAGTAATATGCAGCATATTGATAGTAAAAACTGTGAGCTAATATGCAGACCAGCAGGCTTTGTATTTTTAGCTCATTTCCTTAGGCAAATGCAAATATTATACTTGCACAGTTACCTCAGGCATTCACAAGTTAGATCTTCAGTGCAAACAGTTTCCAGTAAATATGAACTACAGTGGGTCTATTAGTTTTGCATCCACTAGGTACCTTTTTAAGCTTCTGAAGAAATAATTGAAGGAGAACTTGGATATAGGATGAATCGTGTAATTGTCTAAAAGATTCAGCAGTGACTGAACACCTCCAACCCACATGAAACATTAAACGTACTGACTGAGACTAGTTTGAAGATGGACTTTCTCTTCATTCTCAACAGTTGTTTTCTTTTTTTATTTTATGAATCAAGCTAGGGGCAATACATTTTAACTGAGAAATGAGGTGAACACAGTGACACTGTGCTACCTTTCTTTGCCTTAGGTTACTGTGAGTTCTTGTTGTAACTTTAAAATACATATGCTTTGCAATGGAGAGGTAGACATATATAAAGGAATGAGAATAGTATAACGCCACTTTTGTGAGTGTGTTTTCCGGTTCAGTAATGACTGAATCATGGAGGGTTTTGTTTCATCTATACCTGTTCATTTCCCTTGCCCTATCTTAGTTTAATGATAATCTCAGATATCATATTGTTAAGTTGCTACTGTAAGCTGTAATCTTTTGTAGGTGTGTCTAAAATATTTCTCCCGACCATAAATACCATGTTTGGAACCCTCTTTTGCAAGTTATTTATTCAACTTGTGACATTCGCTGAAGCATATGAGTGGTCACTGTTGTATGCTAGAGATTAGAGACGCAGTCCCCCATTTCTTTATTTCCTTTTAGTAAGCCTGGTTTTGAGGCGTGATTTAGGAGTGTTACTGAATGAGTTTAAACACTTAACTTGCTGTTTTGGTTGAGAGAGACCCCAGAACGATTCTTACTTTTTGTATATATCAAGTCATATAAACTGGATTAACATTAGTTATCCAAGTACTGAAACCCAGACACCTAGCATTCTCAAACTATCTAGAGTATCACCTAGTGCTCTGCATATAGCCAATTATACTTTTAAATTAAAATGTATTTGAAATAAAGTTACTAAAATAAGCTCAGAAGCCTGGGGATATAGTTCAGTGGCACAGTGCCTGCCTGGCAAGCATGAGGTCATGGTTTTGATTTCTGGTACCAAACAATACAATATAATACAGTACAATACAGTACAATGCAATGCAATGCAGTGCAATGCAATACAATGCAATGCAATGCAATGCAATGCAATGCAATGCAATGCAATGCAATAAGCCCAGTTTTCTATGACTAATATTCCTTGCAGTGATCTCTGTTCCCCTAAATCCAGGGAGTTGTATTTGTGTGTCAAGCGCAGTAGGTGTTTGTCTGGAGCAGTCATTCATGAACTTGCTAGGAATGGAGAGACCTAAGGAAGCTGAAGAGAGGAAATAAAGAAAAGACAGGCAAGGAAGAAGGGAGAGCAAACATAAACGGATACCACCAAACCATCCGTAGTTTCCTGGCTGGTATGATTAACTGCTTGGTCTCACAGTACATCTTTGCAAAGGCTTCCTGAACTAGCGCATCTCCAAAGAGTCCACTCACAGAAGAGAAGGGAGAGAGTTTATGTAGTGGCTCCTGGTATCTGCTGTTCACAGTGTACATTTCTTACTCCATATTGACTTTTTAGGAAGCCTGCTTTGTTAGCACTAACACTCTTCAACATACTTCTCTTCAGTATGCTTTCACTTTGTAATGAAAACTACAGAAAGGAAAATTATTGAAACTCATAGTCCTAGGGACTAATCTATTCTGATGGAATGCTCGGAAGTTATAGAATTTCAAAATATCCCATCGCAAATCTAGTTCTGAACCTTAACATCTGATTATTATTAATAGAATCAGATTAAAGGCATCCTTTATACTCCTCAGTGATATAGTTTGATTATTTATTTGAGACCTTGCATACATTTCCTTGTTTTGTCTTAGAGAGAGTTTCTCACATTTCTTTTTCATGTAGGTTCATCTTCTGCTTGGAACTGGAATATCTGCATTCAAGGAAATAATGCTGAAAAGTTGACACTTAGATAGTAACAGTTTGATGAAATCATTTCCTGCACGTTGGGTAGATTAGTTACATAAAAGTTTTAGTATCAGGACTATTCAGAGGCCTTTTAAAGAATTATGTGTACGTCCTTGAAAATGGTAACTCTTCTTTGGATAGAGCAAGATATCTTTGACGTTGTGTCTCTTTTGCTTTGAAGGCTTTATTTATTTTGCTCTATGGGAACTGAATCCATGGCCTCATACACGCTAGATAAAGACTCTACCATCCCACCCAGCTATAACACCCACCTCCCACAAGGACATAAGATGAATGATTTTAGGATTAACATTTTCTCCTGGAGAGGGTGTGGTTTGGAAACCATCTGTGTTTATTGCAAAGGACTTGTCCCGGGTCTAGTTATTGTTAGAACAGCATTCTACTTCTTCCTTTATCCCCTTTATCACCACTGATTCTGTTCCTAGTCAGGGCAGTAGATTCCCAGCTTCTCCATTAGAATCTTACACAACGTGGTAAAATTTCAGGAACTTTTCTGTTTAGGTTCTAAAGCCATGCATGTAGGTGTAATTGCTACCTCTGCCTTTTTAGTTTGGAAGAACACAGTAAAGTGTTGAAGAGAGGAACATGATTAAGGTGATAGATCCAGCTCATACTATCTGAAGTGGTTTGGTTAGCAGTATTTTCTTTGGATAAGCTTGCTATGCATTAGTAACACAGCATGAAGAATGCTCATTAGCATTAGTCGCCTAGCCATAGCTCAAGTAGAACCCATGGTGTTCAGAGAAGACCGGACAAGACAGGCAGAGTGCCTGATGTCGCGTCTTATGAAGAACTGCTGAAAGAAATTGTGGTGTGCCTTGTAGAAGACAATCATTAGGGAGCCCAGAGTAAGATTCAGAGCCCTCCAGAGGGTAGAGATGAGAAGAAGAGAAAATTTACAGACAGGCAGATTTTCCATTCATTGTCCAGAAAGAGCTTGTGACAAAGTGACACGAAGACGGAGTCGATAACCTTAACAATGGGTGAGCTCCTACCCTTTAGAGACTTTTTAAGCCTTAGCCTAGAGAACCCGCAAGACACCGAGGTGTCCAGGGTCATTTGTGCTTTAACTAGACCTTCTTTTCTTCCAATCCAAAGACTTTTTGCCGTGCTGCTTGACATTCCTTCGTCTCCTAGTCCTCTGAAAATAGGGTTATAAAAGTAAAGCAGGACATTTGATTTTAAAAAAGTAAGACATACATCACTCAGTAGTGGAAATAATATTATGGTTCCTTTAAGTATTTTAATTTTTACCTCATAGAGATATAAGATATACACATTTTAAATGGATAGTTTGCTTATATTTTCCAAATTGAGCACTGCTGTGTAAAACCCATACAGATCAAGAAAAAAAAATTCACATTTCACTCAGACTGCTTTACTTCATCAAAAAAGCCATTTGCATGCTTGCTAACAGCTTAGATTAATTTTACCTGTTTGTCCTTTATACAAAATGAACCACATAGTATTATCATGTGTTTTTAGTTCATTATTTCTTCTCTTTTTGGAGTAAGGCTTACATAGCTACGTTCTTTGTTGTCAATAACATTTTTTATATGTATCCAGTCTTATATCGTGATTTTAGACAGAATTTTAATAGCTATGTAATTTTTTCTTTTTTTTTTTTCCCTTTTTTTGTTTTTGTTTGTTTGTTCTTTTTTTTTGAGACAGGGTCTCACTGTAGTTCAGGCTGGCCTTGGACTCCCTATGTAGCCCAGGTTGAAATTGAACCTGCAACAATCCTCCTGCCTCAGCCTCCTGACTGCTGGGATTACACATGTGCCCCACCACATCCAGCAGTACCCATGTATTTAGTAAAATTCTAATACTTAAAATCTCAGTTGTTTTCACTTATTCACTATTTATGTAGTTATTCACCCCCTTTCTCCATTCCCATCATCTTATCCCATTTTTCAAATGGATTCTTGCACATGGAATTATTAAATCCAATAGTACAATAATGAATTTGTAAAACATTTGATTCATTTTTACCAAATTTCTATCCTAAAGTTACCAAATTATACCTCTATTACTAGTGCATGATAGTGCCCATTTATCCACATGTGGATACCTTTTAAAATATGCTAATTTTATTTAGTTTTAGTTTTTATTTTGTTAGTACACGCACATAGTACATAATGATAGCATTCATCATGTGGGGTTGGAACATGTATATGGTGCATCTTTATTCTTATTGGGTCTCCTTCCTCCCTTTATCTCTTGAATCTCTTCTCTTTGCGAAAGATTGAATTATTCATGAGGCAATATTTTTCACACATTCAGGAAACACATATATCATCAGTCACTGTGCTGAGTTCTCTTTACTTACTGTAATTTTTCCATTTTTGCACTAATTGTTAGAAGAGGTGTTATTTAATATTAATTTCGTTATTTTCAGCTGTCACGTGCAGGAACTGAGTAAGAGAGAAAGTGATATGCACCACATAATAAAAGCTATTTAGAGCCACAGTTGAGGTTTACTCCCAATGCACTGAAAATCCTATGTGTATTGTTGTCTTTGGCCAATTCTTATGAACTTTATGTGTCATCTTTAAAGTGTTCATTTTTAATTTTATTTTGATTTGGCAACTTATGAAAGCTAGTTTCAATTTGTTTTTAAACTATTCAACTCAATCAAAATAAAGTAAATCTTAATCAAAAGTGAAAACTTCAGTTGATTTTTAACTTGCTTACCTGTTTTTCCCAATTCCATTCGTGAATGTTTTCCTGCTCTTGTTATTTTGTGCTTATTTCTTTTATGATTTGTTTTGTGTGTATGTATGTCTGTTATCTCATTCATGCCTTCTTATTTCTTTGTAAACACTGCTTCCTCTTTTTATCTAGTAGCTCTTTAGCGATCTCTGCAGTCTCTGCAGAAAGGAAGAGGACTTACAGGGGATCAATTTTACGTTCCCTCCTTGTGGGAGATTCCCTTGGCTGTACCAGAGGGTGTGAACATAGTGTTGCCTGATCATGGCCAACCTCGACTTGCTTAGGAGCATTCCTAGCTGCACAGTCTTTCTTTGGCTCCCTCTTGGTGAGATGAGACATAAGGATTTAGTAAGCTTTTGCTCATTGCTTGTTCTGTATTAGGTTCTCTGGAGAAGCCTTTTCATCCTATCTATAACGTAATCATCCTAACATCCCTAGGAAGCATCCATGGCTTGGCAGCCCTGGCACATGGAACTTTTTATTGTGTGCTGTTTTCTTTACCTGATTCTTCTGCCTGCTAAGAAAGCTGTTTCCCCTTCACAGTCCCTTATCCTTATGTGGGCGCAAGGCAGCATTGTCTGGGTGGCTTTGAAAAAATAAGTAAGGCTTAGTTCTTTTTTCAAAACAGGGTAGATGTACACATATGTGTGCTATGTCCCTAGCATTTTATCTAAAGTCTTTCATAAGTTTGTGTTACATGTTATTGACATCTCAACAAAAGACAGAAAAGTTGGATTTCTTTTTTTATAGCAGAATTATTTGGGTTGGGATGATGAAGTGTGGAATGAATTGTACTATGCATATAATGCCTAAATCTGTGAGGTGTGATGTGGTAGTTACTAGCCCAACATGGCCATTTGAATTTCAATCTAAATTAATCTAAATTACATTGACTATAAATATTAATTTCTTTTTTGTGTGTGTCTTGTTTTTTGTTTTTTTTTCCAGTACCGGGAATTGAACTCACGACCTCATGCTTACCAGGCAGGGGCTGTGCTGCTGAGCTAAATACCCAGCCCCATTAATTTCTTATGTACTAGTTACATTTCAACTGATGAGTAGCCCAACATGACAAGTATTGAAGCAGCATAGGATATTTCAAAAATTACAAAAGATTCTGTTATACGGTGTTGATCTAAATGATTTTATAAATGAATGATTTTGACCAAAGGGAAAGTAAACATTGAAGTGTGCGATATTGATTTCTGTAAGTTTTGGTGCCAGAAAGTTTTTTTAAAAAATGATGAAACATTGAGATGTAAGCATTTCAAATTATTTTGTAGACCTTAATCAACACAGTAGCAAGATGGCATTGACTATGAGGATGCACTGATACTTGTGACATCCATTTTATAACTGAGAGGATTAAGAGACCATCACAGTGCTATACCTTTAATATTCCAGCAGGCTGTAGGTGTCAGAAGGCATTGTTTCAGGGCTGTTTCCAGAAAGGTTGTTTGCTCACATCCGTACCCCAATTGGTTTAGAGGGTGTGGCTCTTCTACATCCTTAGAAATAGAAGTTCGGATGAGAATTTCAATCCCATCCAGTAGTATAATTTCAAATTGATGCAATTCCAAGCTGAAAAGCCTTACTATGAAAAAAAAAAATTTACAAACTACAACCCAACTGGATGCTGTGAGTTTTTATTGAAGTAATGGTGTGTGAAATCAAAAGATGTGTGATATGCTCTGGACATTTATTTATTATTTTCACAATGTCCCCCTCTGAAATTTAAATAAATATAAAAGCAGGAGTATATTTCCCCCCCTGAGTGGCTGACAGGAATGAAATAGAGTTGAATCCCATATCTAGACTACCTTGCTTCCATTTTCATCCACTGGCTTCCAGGACCTGGTATTTGGTTTATGACTAAGATGAGTGTGTGTGGGGGTAATAAAAGTAATTCCACAGTGTGTAAATTGGAACTATTTAATGTTGTGTGCAAAAGAGCTCACGTGTCCTAGTTAAGTCTGTGTGAAACAAACTGGGCCCTCCTAATGAGGTGGCTCCAAAGATTGGGTTTAATCCTTCTGTTTAGCTGCTTTTACAAGTCTTTTCAAGAGTATAAATACCATGCAATGCTTTCACAAAAGACTTCATTCCAAAGAATGTGTGTGTTGGCTCATGTCAAGAGCTCTTAGCATAGAACAATGTGCCTAAAGCCATAATCTAATAAACAAACAGATAATCTGGTTTGGTTTTGTCTAAGTAATATAATGTCTCTATCAAACTATTTCCTGCATCTTTAGCTCTATTCAAAGGGAATGGGTTCTTCGTGGGAATGTGTGTATATTTTCTCCTAATAGGAAGGCATGTAGCTCCTGTGACTGGATCTCTTGTTTTTCTCTTCAGTGGAGCAGCTCTAGTTGCTTATGGTGGGAATTTTCCGTCTTGGTAATTTGGTATTTCACTTGGTTTTTATTGTAAGGGGTAGGAAAGGTGTACACCTTAATTTCAGACATATTGTTGCTTCACCTCCCTCTCAGTTTACAATAGCCAGGTCACGCATTGCTCACTTATTTTCATGTCTTTCTACCAGGCCTTTACACACAGATTGAAGTCAAAGGAAGCAGGCTATTTCCATGAAGCAAAATAGGGCTTCCTGAGGGCATTTGCACGGATCCCAATCCTAGGTGCTTCCCCACAGACTGTAAGTGAGCACTCGCTTGATCTGTGGGAGATCATAGCCTCACACTGGGTAGAATATCACTGGGTGCTGGGGGGGGGGTGTCTCTGAATATTAAAGGATGCACTTTTTTACCACTATTTATTTATTTATTTATTTAGTCTTTTTGATTCAGGGTCTTGCTATTCAATTCAGGCTGGGCTTGAGCTTACTTTGTAGCCTGGGTTGGCCTCAGACTCACAATGATCCTCCTGCCTCAGCCTCCCAAGTGCTGGGATTACAGGCATGCATCACCATGCCTGGCAGTAGGTTCGTTTTTAATGTGGCAGTGAGATGTAGGAGTCAGGCTCGGTGACATGTGACATCTTGGCTAGAGAGTTATTTTTACGCAAAAGCTTGGTAAGCTCATTTGCACTTAGAATAACTACCAGATTATGCCATGGGGCAGGGAAGTATTCTCTGCCTATTCCTATTGAAAAGAAGACAGAGTTTCTCATTGTTTTTAATTGTTCCTTGTACTTTCAGTCATGGAATCATAACCCATTGGTGATGAAAGGGCCTTTAACTGCCAATAATCAGATTTCATGAATTTACAACATTCAAATCTCCTTTATTATATTCGTGTCAGGTAGTTTTCTTGTCTTTACTTGAATACTTCCATGTAATTGGCATTCCCATGGGCTCAGATAGGCTAATTTCTGTTTGTTTTCACAAGCAGGCCTCAGAATTTACAAATGGAGTCATACTGTATTGATCCACCTTTTCATAAAACTCCGTACTTTTTCCACACAAGTTTGTAACTTTTTTCTATATCATAGTAACAGTAGAGCCTCCTGTTCTTATGTTTTTTAGTATCAGTCATATTTTTGTCCGAAGAGCAAGATAAACTTAAAATGTTTTCTATCAAATCAGGTATATGTGCATACTTTATATAGCTATATATTTTGCTAAATCATAACATTCATTTTTTAAATGTAATAGACTCTATCACCTTCCTTCTTAAGTCATTTTTATGTAAATTTTCACAGAAACTCTGTAGTAATATTCATCATTTTGTTTGTGAGGTTCAAAGAAATGAAGTAACTTTCTCTAGACCTTGGCTCTGATGTAGGACACCCTGGGCAGATTCCTAATCTTTCTGAAGCTTATTTTCTTTATCCATTAAATAGAGCTAAGAAAAGCAGTCCCACAGGCTAGCTTAGCTGAAATTCTAACTCAGACCTTCATTCTAAAATTCTTCAATCTAATATCTAGTAGGGATTTTTCCTAAATATGGTAGCAAGATGAAAGTTACAAAAAGAACAATGTGTGTGGACCAAAATACAACCATTTAAAATAATATCCTTAAATTTGCAAATAAATACAGTGGTACTTTGGCTCACGAGCTTAACTCTTCCCATGATTCTGGTTGCAAATCGAATTGGATGAGAAACGAATTAAATTCAGTGGTTAGGCTTGGCATTGAACTAATGGAGAAATTTGATTCCTCATGCTGAGATCTGAAGAATGTTTCTGAAACTTGTGTGAAATTCCAGACGTGATGCACCATGAACCCTGATCCCTGTATTGATGAATTTCTCCCTGTCTGAGCTCTACTGCACTTTGTGTCAACTTTCCTCTCCATTATGGCACCTCATGGCAGGCTCAATAACGGCCCACAAAGATCCTGTGACCTAATTTCTGCCCCTCCTGATTATGGTACTATGCTAGGTTCCATGGCAGAGGGGGATTACAGATACAGGTATAGTTAAGTTCGCTAATTAGCCAACTCCAAATAAGGAAATTATCCTGGAGCATTTGAGTGGGCCCAGTGATACCATGAGGGTCCTTAGAAATGGACAGCGGGTGTTTAGAGTGATATAACATGAGAAAAACTCAATCGGTCTTTGCTGGCTTTGAAGAGGGAGGAAAGCTCCCCCAATCCAAGGCATGAGGGCTGCCTATAGATAGAGACTGGATAAGGGAAGGACATGATTCTCTATAGAAACTCCAGAAAGCAAACAAGCACTGTAAGCAATGCAGTTGTAGTCCACTGATATGCATGACAGACTTCTGACTGATAGAACTCTACTGTAATGAATGTGTGTTCTATTAAGCAATAACGTGTGGTAATGCATTGCTGTAGAGATGGAAAGGTAACACACATTTACAGTGTTGGAACTATCTGTATGTCTGTTCCTTCTTTTAGAAAATGAATTCTTCAAAGCCTCCACTGTAAAATTAAACAATCTTGGCCTAGTACCACATGAAAGGAACATAAAATTTCCTGACAAATACTAGAGAGAATTAGTACTTACCAAGTATATGTGCATCAACTGCCCAGCGCTGCTTTGGGTATTTTACTTTTAAAATGTTTCTTGCCGAGAATACTGTGTAATCTTATTGGATCTTAATTTTCTTGTCTGTGAAATGAGTTTGGTTATTAGATCAGGTTCAGCAAGCTTTTTCTGTAAATTAAAATAATAAATATTTTAGGGTTTGTAGATTACAGGGTGCTTGTCTGAGCCATTTAGTTTTACCAGTGGAGTATAAAAGCAGCCGTTGACAGTAAATGTGTTCCAATAAAGCTTTATTTACAAAAACAGGAGGTGGGCTGAATTTGGCCAACTGGCCGTAGTTAACTGATCTTTGTACTGTTGAACTTTCTTATTGTTTTAATTTCCTTCTAATCTGATTATTATGTGAGTTTATAAAGTTGTGCCATTAGTGTCAGTTAAGTCAAGGAACTTCCACGTGCACTGGAGAGATAGCCCATGGGATGGGTCTGTTTATAAGCGAAAGTGTAAGATTGCATGCTCAAGTGCCAGGAAGGTTACTGCCACCGAGTCCTTGGCAAACAGACCTGGGACAGATGCTCTTAAGGATGAGATATAAGGAGATCCTTGAATGCCAAGGCTGAGCTCACTGAACTTGAAACTTGGAGAACTGGAATTATTATTGGAGGAATATAAGCCAGAGACAAATCCATAGGGCTCAGGAATGAAAGACATTCTCAGGCAGGGGTCCAAATGAAGTAGGAAAACGAATGAGTTCCTCACGCATCTGAATTATGTCCTTAGACTGGCAGACCAGGTCTGCTTAAATAGCAAGGTGTCTGAACCTCTGCCCAGAACACATCACTAAACTTTTCAATTTAAGGTTGTCTTTTATCACAGGGCTTTCTAATCTAAAGGTGTGAAGAAAGCTGAGTGAATGAAATACAAGGAATGACGTATTTCTTGGAGAGCCTCCCTAGGGAGAAAACTTGATTTTTTTTTTTTTTTCTTTTTAGGAGAACACCTTTATTTTTGAACTCCTTATTCTAATTTTAAAAACCTCATCTCTTGAATGGTGAGCATCTAATCGATTTTGAAGGTCTTTTGAATGGGACTTAATAATTTAGGTGTGGGTTTATAGAGAAAAATGGGCAAAACCGAGCCCGTTTTGCAATAAACAAAAGGCAATGGGATCTGTTTACCTATGTGAGTACCTGGTAGTAAGGGTTGTTATTTTGACTGGGTGATGTTACTGGATATCGAGGACAAAGCTACCCTGTTTCATGTTTCACAATAGCTTGTTTATGCCTTGCAAATTGTTCCAGAACAGTTTGTTCATTAAGGGGGAAAAAGTGACCTACTAATACGCCCAGACCCGGACAAATGCTGGGTTAATGAGTTGCAGAGGGCTTGGTGTGGCGAGTTATTGCCACTTCAGAGCTCCTGATGAGGCTCATCTCCAAGATTTTCACACATTCCAGGGAGAACATGATACTTGTTTATTTGGCTGTGAGGAGTTCATTTTGCTTTTGTCTTGGTACTGCCTCTCTCTCTCTGTGTCTCTCTCTGTCTCTCTCTCTCTCTTTGTCTCTCTGTCTCTCTGTTTCTCTCTCTCTCTCTCTCTTTCTCTGTCTCTCTGTCTCTTCTTTGGCTTTACTCTCACCTCTTTGGAAACAATGGCCAGCTAAGCCATGCAGAATGTAGTCTGTATTCAATAAATAGTTATATTTTGGTCGTAAGTCTCTGAATGTTTGTGAAGAAAGAGTTTGTTAAGTGACATACGAGGTCATCTCACAATAAAAGCAATTTATATTTACATAGCACAGCATAAATTTGAAAACATTTTCTTAATCCGTTTTTTTTTTTTTTTTTTTTTTTTCGAAGAGGGTCTTGCTAAATTGCCTAGCCAGCCCTTGAATTTGGAATCCTCTAGCTTTCATCTCCCTTGTGCTGGGATTACAAGCATGTGCCACTGTGCCTGGCAGTAAAACCTTTTTAAAAATTATGTGTATTGGTCTGTACAGCCATGGGCAGTATGAATGACAAGTGCTGTTTTTCTCATTTTATAAAGAAATTGAGACTCAGAAATTCCATTATTTGTCTCAGTTTCTCTTTTTATAAAGAAATTAAGACTCAGAAATTCCATGATTTGTCTCAAGTTCACACAGCTGGTCAATAGTTCAGGTGTGACTAAAAGTGATGTATTTTAGTATTTCACCC
>NW_004955420.1:19334701-19370696 GCF_000276665.1 Chinchilla lanigera | reverse complement strand
AAACAGAATATCTTCAAAGTACTAACACAAGGGGGCTGGGGATTTAGCTCAGCGGCACAGCACCTGCCTGGCAAGCACAAGGTTGTGAGTTTGATTCCTGGTACTGGAAAAACACCAAAACCAAAACAAAAAAAAAAAAAAAAAAGAATTCAAGATCACACACACAGAAAGGAAAATATTCTATGTTCCTATTGGACAAAGTAACATTATTAAAATACTTTCCGAAGCAGTATACAGATTCAATGAAATCCCCATCAAAACACTGACTTCTTTACCGAAATAGGAAAAAAAAAAATCTTAAAGTTCTTATAGAACCACAAAAGAGCCAGAATACCTGAACCGTCCTGAGGATAAACAAAAGTTGAAGACATCACAATTATCTTGTTTCAAAACACACTACAAAGCTCTAGTAACCAAAACAGCATGCTGGCGTAAAAAGCAAAACAGACCAATTGTACAGGATAGAGAACACAGAAATTAGTCCATTTACATACAGCCAACTGAGTTTTGATGAAGGCATGACAGACATGCACTGGAGAAAAATGTAGTCTCACAGTGTCTAGATACTGAGTCAACCAAAGTGTGCATCAGTAGATTAATGGACCAAACAGTGTAGTATTTATACACAGTGGAATAATAATCAGCCAAGAAAGCAACTAAATGTTGTTATTTGCTGCAACCTGGATGAAACCATACCAAACAAAGTAAGTGAGACACAGAAATAGGCCTCCCAGACCTCCCCCAAAAGCAAATCTATCTCAGAGAAGAGGAGAGTGGAATAGTGGTCACTAGGGACTTGAAAGGGTAATGGGAAGGGATAGGCTGGAAATACATATGGGGCACCAATGTTCACTTAAATAGAAGAAAGTATTTCTAGTATGTGATAGTCAGTAAGGTCAGTATAGTCAACAAAAATCTATGATATATTTTTAAAAATAATGAGAAGGACCTGAAGATTCTTAACAAATAGAAATGATTGATGTTCAAAGAGATGAAAATACTAATTAGCCATATTTGATTATTTTTTTACGTAGTTCACAAGTATGAAGGTATCACACTGTACACCATACATATATACCAGTCCTATGTGTCAATATATATATATATATAAAAAGGTGAGCATTCTGAAATTTAAAACTTTCAAAGGTACACTTTGCAGCAGTAACCCCCAAAGATGTGTGCTGATGAGAACATTTGAAGAGGCCTATTTTGACCTTGTGAGGTTTCTGTTTCCTCTTAGGCAACTCATGCAGTTAGAGAATTTCTTCCATTCAAAGGAGAGGCTGTAAAAATTCGGGAAACTCTGAGCAGGGTCTTTACCAAATGTCCAGTTCTCCCAAACTGCAGTTCTCCAAAACTGTACCCTAACTGCCATAGAAGCAATTAGTCATGTGTGTGAGGGTTTATTTCTACCTGCTCTTTTCCATTCCCTTGGTCTATATGTCTGTCCTCCTGCCAGTACCATACTGCTCTTATTCCTGTAGCTTTGTGATGAACTGTGAAAGCAAGAAATGAGTCCTCCAACTTTGTCTTTTTCTGAGATTGTTTTGCTATTTGGCTGGGGTGAGGGGAGGGGCATCAATGGAAGTTTTCACTATGGCAACTATGTATCAGGTGCTTTGGGAAAAGATATTTTAGTCAGAATAGAGACCATGTATATTGTTAGTATAGACACGCGGTATTAGGTATTTTGGTGGCAGGGGAGATAAAGAACAGGAAATGGATTGGTGTAACTGAATAAGGGTTTCTTGTATTCAGGGTTGTTGGTTGGGCCCACAAATATGTTTTCAGCCTTTTTGATTTGGAAAGTTGTGATGAAATAAATAGCAAAATGGAGGACATGGAGGAGGTCTGCCGGTCTGTGGATGAATGTACCTGAATTTAGTTTTAAGTACTGAGACATGAGTTCAGTTAGTGAGGTTCAGCCAGCCCTCAGAAATACAGACATGGAATCAGTGAGCTCCATGATAATGGTGGTGTTATGTTCTTTATAAGTGGTGTATTAATTTAGAATTCCTTTTTTAAATGTAATGCACTTGTGGTTACCATGGAGGCAAAAGCCAGGTTGAGTTGGGGCACCCGTCAAAATGGAGATCTGGTTAAAGTCAGCTTCCAGAAGCTTCTGTTGCTTGTCTCAGTTAGGAGTAAACAGAGTGCTCCATGGCTGTTGACATGTGTTTTATTTTGAAGTGACTATTATTACTCTGGTCTGAAATCCTTAGCCTTGGTCTCTTGGAGCCTAATGTTCCTGTTCTCCAGCTGAGAGAGACTAATTCACCATCTTGTGTTGTAAACACTCACTCATTTTAACTGATTACACCTCCAATGATTCTCAAATCACTGAAATTACTAATTGCTATTCCTTACACATCAAAGAGTGAATCCTGAATAATTAACCCCAAATAAAATTAGATGAATTGGCCCTTTTAATTAGAGTCCCTGCTGCTGTTTGTTCTGAGCTTCCTTTTCTTACTGTTAAGAGACTTTTAGAATGATTAAAACTATTTAAGACTTAAACAGCCAGTGACCTTTAATACAATATAAATCCGTGAAAGCAATATTTCAGCTAGCAGGTGGTGAAGTAAATTTTTAGTGCAAGTACCTGTCAGCTCCAGTATTCCTGTGGGGGAAAAAAAATACATGCCAAAAAACAACCACCTTGAAATGAAACGAGTGTCTCTATTTGATTATTTTTAAAGCATTTATGCATTTGCTAAGCTTCAGACTTGATGAAATAAATGGCAAGGTTGAAGGAGAGTGAGTAATGGTTGGCATCATTTTATATAAATAGTAACAAGAATTTCGCAGTGAGAAGAATTTGCAATGCATGAAAGATGAAAACGGGAGAGACCACAGAAGGCCCCCAGCCTTATTTGCCATTCTTGTCCTTTGGAAAAGTTCTTGAAGCAGGGGGGAGTAGGCTCTAACATTGGGAAAAAAAGTTTTAAGGGATTTCATTGCTGCTGATCGTCAAGCTGAGCTTGCTGCCTTATGCCTGCTCGTTCAGCCTGGATTTTGCTGGAGATATTTCACAAGCTTCCGCTCATCCTGTGCAAGTCTGCTAAAGCGTAAGAACCTCTTCTTCAGTCTCCTGAAGTTTTGAGCAGGCTTTCTTATTATTCCCAAGAAGTCTCAGTGTCTTGATTTTACTGTGGTAATTGTGTCTTCAGCTAGAAGTTAGGTTTGGGGTCACACTGGGTGTCTTAGTGTGATTCCAGGCTGTTTGGCTATTTCCCACATGGATGGAAGTAATTCCATCTACAAAATGAAGGAAGTGCGCTCGTTCAACGACTTGCCTCTCTTTAAAATTTAACAGAAAATATTGACTTTTAATTTTGAATAAAATTCATTCTTTACAGACCCAATGAAAAAGTAGCACAAAAGATTCTCATTTAGCTTTGACTCACTTTTGCCAAATGTTGACATCTTCTACAACTACAGTAAACTTACCAAAACCAAGTAATGAACACCAAGGCAAAACTACTTACTAGCATGGACTTTCTTCAGAATCCATCAGTTGTCGTATTAATATCTTTTTGTTAGTGCAGAATTCTACCCAAAGTCGTATGTTCTATTTCCCTGCCATTTATCCCGAGTAACCTATAATTTCAGATGGGTGTTCAATCTTTAGTTTTCCAAGCAGTCAATGATGAGTAACCAGGGCTACATATCAGAATCATTCAGGAAGCTCTAGAAGGTGCCTATATCTGTATCTCAGCTGCAAAGTTGACTATTTAAGTATTCTAGAGTGGGACATTGATTTATGTAGTAAAAGAGAGCAAATGCCCCTGAGATTTATCCCCACCTTCAGTTCAAAGCCAGATTGTCTCCACACCTTAGCCGCTAACATGTCGGGCCTCTGTCCATGTGTCTCACCTTCTCTGTTCTAATTTCCCTCCTGTCTTCATTCCTGTCTCTGCTTTTGTGGGATGAAAGCTAATCCTCCAAAATTTCTGGAAGATTTGGAGGAGTTTCTGGATACCACCTGGGCTCTGGATGCAGTTGAGAGCTCTCCTCACATCTGTCATGGCAGAGGAAAGAGCAAGTACAGTGCAGGTGATGTGAGTGTTTCTAGGAGGTGAGGTGTCCGTACCCCAGATGGTGACTTAAGCACGAGGACTTAGTTACATGATCTCAGCAAGAAAATTCACACAAACATACAAAACTATCTCCTTTCAGACGGAAGTTGTCACCTGCCCAGCTGTGAACGTTGTAGTACATCTGTGACTCACCAATACCAATCTGTTGGTACTAGTGGGTCTAATTACTACTCGGGGATCTAAATTGTGTCAGTAATTGGAAAGGGCTGGATTTGACTGTGGACAAAGTACATCTGTTCATCCTGAGTTCAATTCAGTTTAATATATATTTATGTTAATTATAATTAACAGTTGTGACATTATTACTATTTACCAAGCATCTCTTGTGTGTTCTATATGCTTTTCTTAGAGATTAATAAAATAAGAGCCTGCTGTTGAGGATCCCCTAGCCTCGCAGGTGAAAACAATAGATATGCAATTAATCTAAGTGCAGAATCATGCTAAAATAGAACTCAGTCAGAAAGGAACAGTGTATTGTTATTGAAGATGAAGATGCTTTGCTCAACAGGTGTATATAGCAAGGATCAAATAAGTTAATTGTGCATTTAAAGCATTTTTAGGGTAAAAGCATAGTCCCCCAGGTCCTATGATCCTCTTTGGAGGGAAGGTATCCTTCTGGCCTCAGTGGCTGCCAGTGATCCTCTGTCTTTAAATGGAAAAGATATTTTTGGAAGATACTCTCAAAACAATCATATTTGCTTGCCAGTTGCTTTTTTGAGTGGCAAATTAAGATTTTGTTTTTTGTTTCCCTGGGATACTGCGTCATTCTCTGTCCACAATATGAAGTCTTGAATTTTTATTTCTTAATTTATTTTTTTATTTTTTTGAGTGAGAGAATTTAACTTTTTAGTACTGGGGCTGAAGATATCTCAATAGCTGGTAAGATTGTGCCTCACACTTCACACATTGCCATATTTATTTTGAATGCCCTTTTTGGGAAGTCAAAATATATGATGTGGTTTGGTGTTTTCATAGCAATTACTATGCTTTTGTAAGATGAATGACACTTGATGGATTAAAAATGGATTTTAAAATGCTGTTGAGTTCTAGTTCAATGTCAGAACCAGACTTTTTTCCTTTTGTCATATTATTTCCTATTTGTTCAATATTTCCAATGGAGAAATAGAATGAATCCATTATCCAGTGAATAGAAGTCAGCGTGTGACGAAGTACTACGATGTGGTCAGATGTGGTACACTAAGGTGTTCCACATTTGTGCAGAGTATTTGTTCTGTAATTAAACAAGAGGACTATTGAGCTCAGCGAAGCTCCCAAGATTCTATAAGAGCTAAATACGGAGTGAAACGGTCCAATTTAAAATCACAGCAACGTCATCCGCTTTAAAGATTCTTCTTGCGCTTAATTTGAGGATTTCAAAGAACATCTGAAGCTAAGTTATTTAGAAAGATGACAGCACATTATATTTTGGCTTTGGTAAATATAGTGATGTATTAAAATTAAACACTGGGTTTGAGTAGATTCTGTGATTCATTTCAGAGTATCTTTTTTGATTCTTAAAAAATGCATGGCTACAATTCACATGCATTGTATAGTAATTAAATCAAAGGGAGAGGGAATTATAAAACAGCACATCCCATGAGTTAGAGACAATGTCTTTTATATACAGGGCTATAGAAAACTGAGAGCATATTGCAAGCATTCTTCAATAGCAGGATTTTTTTTTTTTTACTTGAAAATAGATCAGTTTTTCCCGTTCTTCCCCCAAATGCTTCATGAGGACTCATTGCCTCACTAGATGTACATCTTTGCCCTCATGCCATCTTGCAAAGGTATTTCTCAACGTTTTGAAACTTGCAACATCTCACTAAGGCCCAAGCAGTTCTGTTTCCTTTCCTTGATCTATATTTCTTTATAGTATTTACACCATTTGATATTCAGTATATTCCATTTACTTATTGCTTAATATTTTTCCTCTTCCTTCTCTAGGGTGAATCCCATGGGCCTAGCCCTTTTTGTTTCTTTTATGTATTTTATGTTTGTTCCTTCTTCCCCAGGGTCTGCAGTAATGTCTGACACAGAAAGCACAATAATGTCTGACATACAGAAAGCATAGAACAGGAATAAGTAGAAGTCAGATATGTGCTGATGTCATAATTTTGATGGCTATGCAATATTCCAATGCATAACTAACAGTTTTTTTTAACAAATTCCATATTGGTGAGTCTTCTGACTTTTCCCACTGCATTTCATTGTGATGAAGAGTCTATAGTATGCTTCTGTGCACACTTTTCAACTACGTCTGAATAGGATAATTCATTAAAAGGGGTATTGCTTGGCCTAGGGCTGCAGCCCAGTGGCAGGGTGCTGGCCTGGCATGTGTGAGTCCCTTGGTTCAATCACTGATACTGCAAAACAAACAAGCAAACACATAAAATGGATATTACTGAGTTAAAGCTTATAAATGTTTTTGAGAACTTGATAACTTTTGCAAATCTTCTTCAGAAATTTTAATGTCACTTCTACTCCTAGTAAGAACATCTAAGCATACTGGTTTCCCTACACATCAATATTTTAAAAATTATTTATTATCTTTAATTGACACATAATAATCAAACAAATTCCTATAATGGTGTATGTGATGTTTTGTGATGTTATATACACATACATAAAATCCAAAGAGGGTGATTAATGTATCCATCACTGCAAATATTATTCAGTTGTCGTCATTATTTTTCATTTTAGTCCTTTCTTTAAGTTACATACTCTGTTAGAAAATTAAGTATCAGAATCAGGAATTTGCTTTTCAGTTAAATAGCAGAAGATAAACATGGAAGAATGATAGAAAGGTTAATTTTGTAGTGTACAGCAATACATAACAAGCACCTGGAATCTAAGAATGTCTAGCATGTTAACTCACATAGTGAAAGCCAACACCATGCACTTCTCATGTACAGGGAGTGGATGTAGGATTTACACGGATGGGGTTCCGTCATTATTTTGATGACCATGAGGACAGGCAACCTGGAAAGCCCAAGCCTTGCCCTGATAATAAACATTCTCCCAGCGACCGTTCCAAGGACTGTACACTCAAAGAACAGGACAAAATGGGAACCCTGATGCTGCTTTATTAATAGTTCCAATACTGCTTGATCTCTTTTGGGAGAGAGGTCTTTGGGTGCACCAAGAAGGTACATAGGCTTTGGCTTTAGCAATGCGCAGGGTTTTTTTTTATCCCATCCCTTTCTCTCAGGAGTCAGGATGTGCAGGTAGCGCAGGGTTGGCAGGATATAGGATAGGATCCTGGTATTCTTCCTTAGAGCCAAGAAGAATGTTCCAGACAAAAGCTCTCTGTTCTCTGCTGGGAACCAGATTCTGCATAGCACTGAAACAATGAGTATAAGCGAGAAGGTTCTCTCTAAAACTAGGGTGCGATTGTGCACACGTGATCCCATCTCCTTAGGACGCTGAGGCAGCAGAATTGCAAGTTAGAGGCCAGCGTGGACAATTTATTGAGAGACCCTGTCTCTCAATATATAAATTAAATGAAACTGAGACCCTGGAGTAAGAGCCAGGTCCCTGAGATTAGTAATCTCTCCCTTGTCAGAGAGGAGGGCGGAAGTGGGCTGTGGAAGAGCATGAAAGTGCTTCATCTGCGATACAAACAACCTATTTAATAAATCTGAGTGGTCTCTTTCTTAGTTTAGTTACAGTCCGTGGAGTCAATAGATTGAGAAGTGATGCATGAAATAAGATTTATCCCCCATCATTCTCTTCCACTGTCATATCACAGCATTTCCTGGTAGTTTAAAAAAACTATACTCAATTGAACATTTGGAAACAGCAGTTTTCTAGGCAATGATATTTCTCTGTTTTGTGTACATGTGGTGTTTTCAAAATATCTTGCTGGCACAGAGAATCCTAGGACTGCTTTCAGTACCTTCAGGAGTGCTATGGGCCAAACTTGAAATGCGAGTTTAAGGCTCCCTCAAGGGCAGAACATGAGGAACTGAGCTCCCTTTGTCCCACTTTGAAGTAGGAGAAAAACAATACAAATGAGTCAAGTGATGACATTAAAATCTGCATAGTGAAAAAGAAAATTTCCTTTGATTCTTGTTCCTCAGTTGGAAAATTCCGGGACCTGGAGGCAACTTGATATTATCATGTTCTTGGAAATCTATTGAAAAGATTCTGCATGATAACATATATGTAAATGTGTAGGGATTATTGCAATATTATTGCAATATTATATATGTTGTCTGTTAAAATGATGAGCTATAAAGGAATATTCTTGTAACTCTTATCTGAGTTAAGATACTTTGAAGAGCTTTTCAGTCCAACTATCCCAATTTATTCATCCATCCCTCCAAAGTACCTATTTTCTCTCCCTTTACCATATTTCTCTTCTCTAGGCATTTTCATTCTCCATAGTTTTCACATGTGTGCTCTACTGCAGAATGCTGTACAAAGACCTTGATGTTGAGCTTGAATCACTGAAAATTTTGGTCTGACTTAGTAACTGATCTAAATAAAGCAGATAATGATGATGAAGTTATCACTAGGGCTTTAAGCAATCTGTCAAATTCTGCCAAGAACGATGATGTCTGTTGGTTTTATTTTTTTAAAAAACACATATTCCATTTTCCTCTTCTACTTCTTTTCACCTTCTCAGACTATAGTCTGTGCCTCACTATGTTCTATTAGAGAAATAAAATGAAGAGGAATAGAGTTGGAAAAAATTCCGGAGAGAGGCAATTGTAGTTTCCATTTCAAAACTAATTTGCTGTGACATTTTGGATTATTCATGTGGCTTCTGTGGGCCTTTGTTTCTCCTTTTGTAATATGATCTCCGAGACTTCATTCAGTTTTATCAGATACTCTCACAGTTTCTCATGACATAACAGAATCTGGTGAATTATAGGTGTACTCAAAAATCTTCTTTTAAGGTGAGCATGAAAAGATCCAGATCCAGATAGAGCATTTGAACTTGAGTATTAGATTGTGAACTTCAAGTTAGTAGTCAAGCCTAGCAAGCATGAGGTCCTGAGTTTGATTCCTGGTACCAGACCCCTCAAAATGAGCAGTAATACCTTCAGAACCTTACCTTTTCTTTGTCTCACTACTGAAGACTATGTTGCATGGATTTTTGTCCTATGTAATGACTTTCAAAGGCAGAAAAACACTTGGTGACTGTTATTTCTTACGGCTTTTCAATATTTTTTTCATGCAGTCTCTGGCCAAAGGAGAGTTTCTAAATCCTGGATGCACATTATAATCCCCTGGATTTTCACAGAGTACTGGTGCCTTATCTATTCTCCCCACTCCTGTTACCAAAACCCCAGGATTGTGATTGAATTGGTAGGAGATAGAGTGTGCACGTCAGCACTTTTAGATAATATTCCTTGGTGATTCTAGTATGTAACCAGTGTTTATGAAAACTTCATGGAATTCATAAATATTATGAGCTAAAGATATTTCCAGATTTTTGCTACCTTCAAGAGTAAGAAAAATGGAAAAAAAATGTTAATATGACATAACTTCTTGAACCTTTTAATGCAGTGGGTCTACAGTAGGAATAATATGAAATTGTGCTTAAGGTAGTGAATCTCAGCGTGTGTTCTCAGACCCAATAGTATCACTATCACGTGAGAACTTACCAAAAATGCAATCTATTAGACCCTTCTCCCGCCTGAATTAATCAGAATTTATGAGAATGTGATCCAGAGATCTGTATTTAGCAAGACCTTTCAGAAATCTTGATGAACACTGAAATTTGAGAACTACCGACATAAGGGTTGTGTGCTTTAGAAGTTGTATGTGAAAATCTTAGCACATTGCCTGGTACACAGCGAGACTGTCTTAAGTTGAGTATTCTAGCAGGAGTGCATTTGACTCCTTGGCAATCTGAGTTTGGCTGGGGGATGGACGTAGGACCTGTTGGCTACTCTTCAAATTCTAACACTGTTATTTATAAAGCCAGTGGAGACCAAGGGAGCATTTCAGTGGTGTGTCAGAAGGACCATGCCCGTGTGCCATCTTTTTACTGTCCCTTTCTTTCATTCTTAGTCTCTTCTTTCTCCAAAGATCTCTGCTGTAATATTTGCTACTATGTAAGAGGAACTAAATCTTGAACAGCTGAAAGGCAAGGAAAAGCCACTTACTCATAAATGGAGGAGAATACTTTCTGAAAAAAACCCAAAAACATTATTTTTAAAGGGAAGAGGAAAATTATTTTAAAAAGTATTAAAAGAGGAAGTTTCTGTTTATGCAATAAAATTTCCCAAAAACTCTTTTTAAAATATTCCATACCATGAAATGTGTAGCTCATAGATGTATGTTTATATCTCAGATTTTAGTGATTAGATGTGCTTTTAACAACTGTTCTTGGTGGTCAGAAATGTTGCTATTTCTTGATATCCTGAGCCTTGTTACTTACTGCCAGGATTGTATTTAGATTTCCATTGAGTCTTTTTTCTTTTTTTAAGAGCAAAGAACAAACACAAAATAACAAAAACAAAAATAAAACAACCCAAAACAATGAAAATGATACACAATTTCAAAACAAGGTGATAGAAAATTAATAACAATTGTCATATTACATATTGTTCTCTTGAAAGTAGTTGCTTAGATTACCAGATACAGGTTTGCAAGACTGATCAAACAAACATTAACTCTTCCTTTCAGTAAACCAATAGAAATTAATGCAATCTTGAATATATATATATGCTTATATATATATATTCCCTTCCTTCTTTCTTTTTTTCTCTGATATGCCATCCCAGTTGTTCTTTCCTTATGAGCAGTTTCTTTCCCTTTCACAATATCTATTGTACCTTTCAAACTTTATTTACTCTGTCAGGCTCTTACACTAGGGAGACAATATGCTGTTTACACATGTGAGTCTGACTTATTTCAGTTATGGGTATGGCCGCTAGTTGCATCCATTTACATATATAAGCCTTGAGTTTATCTTTCTTTGTAGCAGAGCAATACTCCATTGCATAAAAATACCACATCTTTTTTGTCCATTCCTCATTTGATAGGCATTTGGCTTGTTTCCAAGATTTTGTTATGACAAATTATGCTTCTATAAGCATGAGTGCATGTATCTAGCTGTGGTATGATGTTTCTAATTCTTCTGGGAAAATACTCAGAAAGAGAATACCTGGATTAAATGGAACCTCTAATCCTAATTTTTTGAGGAATCTCTAGACTGATTTCCAAAGTGGTTGTACCAGTCTACATTGCCACCAATAATTCTCATGTATGCTGCATGTATTTTTAAACTTTAGTAAATTATATTTTAACCAAAGAACCTTCCATGAATGATACAATTTAAACTCTTTTCTAGGTGACCATCACACTAGAGTATTCCACACTTTTCCCATTTTTATCACCTACTGATATTATTTTACTTTCCAGTGTATTGCAGTTTTATGGCTTGCATTTTGTTCTCTACCTGCTGAAATTTTTTTGCTGATATACCTATATTTTCCTGCTTTTTCTGCCCAAAATATGCTTGCTCTGTATCTCATAAAGTTCAAGGACAATTATATAATTCAGTAAGTCCCCTTTGCTTTTCTTCCTGGACATAAGCTTCATTTTGTGGTGATTTCCAAAAGTTCTGTTTTGTATTTCTCTTACAATGTATCTTATATTTCCCTTGCTTATATTCATATTTTTTCCTCCTGTACTTGATTACAAATTTATTGAGGGCAAGCAAATCTTACGTAATTTGTTAATCCCATTCCCCGACCCAAGCACATTTTCTCCTCTTGCGAAATTTATTTGAACCCGCTAGACTAGTTTTTTTGTGCCACTTCTAAATATCAACTCTGTTCCTCCTTCCTCAGAAAGTTAAGGCTATTAATTAAACTGAGGAGAGCTGAGATAGGGAATAATTGCTATCCAAGGCAAAAAAATTACACGTCAAAGCCAATTACAAAGGGAGCAAAATGCCAGCAAATACATCTTTTAAAAAAATTATTAGAAAACTGCATCCCTGTTAACGTTATGTGTGGATTTCCTTCTGCAGGTGATTTCTTCCCACCCCCTCCTCCACCTCTGGAGGATCCCAACATTCTTCCCTCTGGATCTGGAAACTTCCCACCTCCCCCAGCCCTTGATGAAGGTGTTTTCAAAGTGCAGGTAAGAGCTATGGTTGAAGCCATGTTTATAAGCCATGCTTGGAAACTCATGAATTCATTGATTGTTTCTCCGGTGGATAAACATTTGTCCAGAGCCTATTCAGAGCTTTGCAGCTTGCAAGGAGCTAAAGCACTTCAATACAGAATGCCCAGCTCGGGCTTCTCAGTGTTATGCTGGCTTACACTCTGAAGCCCTAGAAATCTTTTTACCTACTAATTTTGTTTCAAAACCAAAGCAATTTTTTAGGAATGCTGTTTGAAAAGTCCACATTTTCTCATTAACTGAGGGACACCCAGGCCTTTCTATAGCCTTTTTCCCCTGCTCTAGCCACAAGCATTGCATCCTAGAAGACTAAGGCTGATATTTCAGCAGTCTGCTTGGTCAGTGCGGGTCCTAGTTTGTCAGTAACATCTTTCTAACAAAAGCAACAACAAAAATCATCAGGGTTTTCCGAGGCTTAAGTTCAAGGGTGTGTATTTTAGATATGTATCGATTATGTCGAAGTACGGTGCTCCAGAGAGTGCAGCTTGCAAAGAAATTTAGGGGTGAACCCAGAAGTGACCTTAGAAGTACTTCTTTGGCTGATCATAGTTATCTGATGACTAGTGCCACCATTTAGACTCAATATGTCATACGCATCACCACATACCACTAACAAAATCATAGAAGTATTGTTTTATTCTTAGATATGATGATGTTAGTATAGCTATACTGCAGAATAAAATAGGGTACATGTCTTTTAGAGAAGTGTTTCCAGATGCGTGGAATGGCATTTGGAATTTGCTTTCAGATAGCAAGAGTATGAAACTATTAAATGAGAACACGGGCAAAAAAGAGGTTAGTTATAAGTTTACAACCATTAGGTTCCATCTACCCTTGTAGTGTTTAAAATTTTGCATAAAAAGTATAAAGGAAGAAAGGCCATAGAGATGAACTGTTTAAGCAGGACAGTCTGTTTTCTTGCTTATTTTCTTTAAGTACTGGGTCAAGGGAAATAAAGAAATGATTCCTTCATTCCACAAACATGTTTCCCTAAATGACCATTATTCAAGTACTAGAAATTCTGTAGCAAAGTAGATGAATACAGCTTGTGCTCCTGGAACTTAGGGGTTAGCACCTTAGTGGGTATAAACAAAGTATGCATTATAATGTACAGAGGAACTGGGTGTTAGGGGAAGTCAGGAAAAATGGATACTCCCAGAGTGAGTGTGGTCAGTAAGGTCTCACCGAGAAGGTAACATTGAAGCAAAGACTTGAATGAGAAGAAGAAGGAATGAGCCATATGGGTTTCCTGTGGAGATTTTCATGGAGTTGATGTCATTCGAAGCTTTTAATAATATTGATCTGTCAATATTAGTAAGTACCAGATATATTGCCAAGTTTCAGTTCATTTTTGAGTCTAGATCTTTTGAATACTATTACAAATTTTGTGTTTTGCATAAATAGCACAAGTTTCCTATATTTCTTTTGCTCTGAGCTATGAAATCCAAAATTCAGATGTCAATAAGCCAAGATTTCTACAAAGTTTATGTTTATTTTAGGTAGAAGAACCTTTAGCTACAATATGCAGTATAAGAACCATTGTTGAACTCCTACTATCTCGTATGATGAAGCTCTGCATCATTTCCAATGTTTATTTTTTTATTATTATTCGTTACTGTCTTTGATTGTTTGATCAACCTTACATTCTTCAATCTGGTGGACTGAGCAACTTTGTTGAAGATAACAGTATGTAATGTAGCAACCATTGTTAATTCCTATCATTTTGTTTGGAGGTCACCTATCATTTTTGTTTTTGTGTGTGTGTTGTTTTGATTGGTCTTCATTGTTGTTTTGTTAATTTTTTTGTTTTGCAAACAAAAAAATTTTAAAAATAAGTGCAGAATAATAAAACCCCTTGATTTTACCTTTTATATACCTTTGGTCTTATTTTGTCTGTGACATTCTTTGCGTATTGTTACTGTGCACAGTTCAAAGAGTCACTTGTCTTCTCACCTGGATTGCTATGGAAACTATTTTGTTGCATTTTAAAACCTTTACTTTTGTTAAAGTTGTTTGACCTAATGAATGAAAACTTGTGTTTGAAAACTAGTCGAGCAGCTCTTCTCATTGAGCAAATTTGATCGGGCCCCACTTGGTTCCATTGTATTTATAGTTTTAACAAACAAAGGTAAATACACCAAGTTTTGATAATTAGAGGACATAAAAATGAATTTGAGATTGTTAAATTGACATAGCTTTATGTACGGAGATTTTGATATAATAATAAATATTAGTATCCAAAACTAAAAAAAGCAAGAATAGTAGACTTCACTAGTCAGTCCCATTAAAACAAAAACCATCATTACATCCCTTCCTTGAAAACAGGATGCCTTTTCATTTGCTCGTGACCTCTTTAATTTTTTTAATCAATGTCAGGTATTGTTCATTTTAGAGCTCTTTTACCTCCTTTGGTAAAATTCATTCATAAGTGGGTTATTTTATTTCTGTAGCTATTATAAAGGGGACTTTGTTTGTCCAGTAGTTTGCTTTTCTCAGATAGAGACACTACTGATTTCTGGACATTGATTTTGCATCCTGCAACTGTACAAAATATATTTATTAATTCTAATAGAGTTTTGTTGCATCTTTAGCATTTTCTATATATATGATCATATGGTCTGCAAATAGGGACAATTTGACTTTCTCATTTCCAATTTGGATGCCTTTTAATTCTTTTTTTACCCAATAGCTCTGGCTGGGACTCTCAGTCCTGTGCTGAATAGAACTGGTGAAAGTGGCCATCCTCATCTTGTTCATGAGGCTTTCATAAAATTCCAGAAAAGTGTCTTTCTGTGTGGACTTTGTTCTGATAAATGTACTCAAGCCATGGCTTTGTTTTTGAAGAGGAAGGAAATAAACAAAAAGCCTGTTGCCATGTTGGCTTATGTTCTCCGTAAAACAGAAGGGAGGGAGATAAAAAATAAAGTGGGATTTGCCAAATGGAAACGGACAAATCTGGTCGAGAGAGTGTGTTATTTTTGAGACTCTTCATATGGAAGACTATTGGCAAGTTAAAAACATGGACATGTCCTTCCCTTGCATAATGGTAACTTTGGCAGAAGAGTGACTTGGCTTTATTCTGGCCATACTTAGACCACCTTTGGAGATGAACTATAATGCAGCCTAAAGAAATATGATCACTGGAAAAAATTTTGCACATTTTCATCTCAGCTCTGGTGAAACCTCATGTTGCCAAGTCAAAATTATAGCTGGTAAATGTGTGTTTTTATGTAGAAGTCTGTTTATATTTCCAGCCAGATTTTCAGATCAGAGCCAAAAGAATGTCTACTAAGTGTGACTATGAGAATTATAAGATATTCATGGCTGAAAGGGACCTTAGAGATCATTTAGTCAAACCCTGGCGCCAGGCATCCAGATACAGTCTTTTTAAGTACTTACTGAATGAATTAATTACCTTTTCTTTTTGTTGTTGTTTTTGTTTGTTTGTTTGTTTTTTCTCCAGTACCCGGGATTGAACTCACGACCTTGTGCTTCCCGGACAGGCGCTGTGCCACTGAGCTAAATCCCCAGCCCCTTAATTACCTTTTCTTGGAGACAGGGAAACTGAGACCCACAGTGGTGTGGATTCTGCCATTTCCAACAGAGCCTCTTCTGAATTTGCCCTTGACCTTGCTGCCACTGCACCAGATGGCCCATGTTTTTGGTTTTGCCTTAGTTCTCTATCAAACAGTGAGGCTCTGGGGATGCATGCTTTTATTGAGAAGAACCAGGTGCTGCTGGAGTTTTGCTTGGCTCTCTGACTTTTTGGTAGATGTTATAAATTTCTTTTTCTTTGCAAAAGACAAATACAGATTGTCAAGAATGCTTGTTTTGAGGCTTCTCATTTTTGTGGGAAATGATGCATCCTGGAAGAGGACTAGTGAGAATCTTAGTTTGCTTTTCTGTTAGGATCAATTTGACCTCAGTGCCTATGAGGTTTGCAGTGATTGTAGCAGTCACTTCATTTGTTTGCCCTTCATTCATTTGGTGTGATCTGAGCACTTTCTGGAAGTGGATGTGTATTTGTAGGGATTGAAGTGTAGAGCTTAGCCTCAGAGGCCTGGCTACACTGAATCTCAAATCTCGGAACTATCAGTTAGCTTTGCTCGAATTTAATATTACAGTTGCTAATTTCCTTTTATTTTCAACCAGCCTACATATAGGTACATAACATTGGTTAAGGTAGTTATAAAAGGGGGAATATCTTGGATAACATCAGATTTACAAGTGAAATCGAGATCATGTAGGTAAGTCAGTCTGTTGTTTGAATCTTGTAATTTGTTCTTTTCAATTTAATAAGATGTTAGTGGATGACTCATAGGTGAGACCAAGCTGGAAGATAAGAAGATGGATCAGTGAGTATTCAGAATCAAGTTTCGGAGCTATATACAGGATTTGCAACTTGTTTCTAAATTAAGGCATGCCAGGGTAAATTATGTTCAGTCCTGATGCTTTAATTAGAAGCACAATCTAAGTCTTGGGTTAGGGATGGGGATAAGGCTCTTGCAATTGTGTATGTGAAAGTAGGACTCTTGGAAATAATACTAATCAATCTGAAATTTGATAGCTGGTTAAAAGTTGAATTTTGAGACAGCAGAGTGGATTTTTTTTTCTTTTCTGTCATTAACTAAAAAGAATAAAAACAGAGAGGAAGGAAGCAAAACAGGTCAGAGGCCTAGTATTCCCAGGTATGAAATTTACCCTATGTTCTGAAACTATTGTTTTTGTTTTTGTTTTTTTTTATAGGTGTTTGTTGTTAGGTTAAGTAGAAAAATGTTCATAGGAGCTCAATTTCTGACAGCTAGCTAAATCAGGAAGCAGCTTGTATTCCTATTAACGGAAGAATGGATAAAGAAAATGTGGTGTCTATACATAATTGAATTCTACTCAGTTGTAAAAAAAGGACAAATTCAAGACATTTGAAGGAAAATGGATGTGCCAAAAACATATATTGTTGAATGAAATAAAACATACACACAAACTTAGATGCCATATTGTAGCTCTCCTTTGAGTAAGGCAAAGTACAAGGAGCATGATAAAGTATGGATAGAAGAGAACAAAATGATGGATCTCTTGCAAATGGCAAAAGGTCTTAGAGAACAAGGGTGAGAGGAGAAGTAGGGGAATAAATAGAAGACAGATATGCCAGGTACCTGAACCTAATAGCCTCAGTGACTATAACCATTGTATGTCATAAACATGACCTATGCTTAATAATATCAACAAGAACAAAAATAGGGAAAGGATATTTAGAGGAGGGGGAAAGAAGACTGGGAAGGAAGAGGATAGGGATTAAAAAAATAGAATCAATCTATATTATGTCCATGGACTCATTCCCTAAGATGACAGTAAACTGTATGTACTGCAGACATGTCCTCATTCAAATTAAAAAGAATCTATGTTGGAAGCCACTTGACATTGTTTACGTAAAACAGTATCTGCTTTTGGAAGGCAAAAGCTTATAGGAAAAGAGACGAGGTAGGTGAGAATGAAGCATTGCTAGAACAAAAGCAACATGGTCAATATGAGCTTTCATCTGCCCTGAAGTGCATGTCCTTTCTCTAGGGTGAGAATACAAGGGTATCTTGACCCATGAAAGCATACCAAATGGATAATTAAGATGTATATTTCTTCATGGCTCCAAGCCTTGTCAATTTGGGTCAGCAAGCCCTAGTTGATTTGCACATTGTGATCCTGGCAAAAACAGTAGCAGGAGTAACAGCAGCAGCAGCAGCAGCTTGTTTTGTGATAACCTCCTACTTTTATAGTTCCCCATATATGGGTCAGTGTATGCTTAGTGGGGATAGATGGGTCCTTTGGCATGCTTGCCAGCTCTGGTCACTGTGACTTCTTAGAAGAGAAAGTCAGATTTTCTGTTTGCTTTTTGCTCTGAATAATCCTCTAGTTTTATACTCAGATGAGAAGAGAGGGACATGTTGGTGTCTTTACTTGTAGAAATGTGTTTTACAGTAGCAGGCCTAGAATTGATAAGGAGTGTTACAAAGTTTCATTTAGAGTATTCAGCTTTCTTCATGGAATACCATATTATCCCCCTTTTTCTCTCTCCCCCCTCTTCCCCTTCTTTCTTCTTCTTTGTGTCAAACCCAGGGGATTGTACTTGCTAGGCAAGAGCTCTACCACTGAGGTACATTCCCGTCCCTTCCTTCTCAAAGAAGTAAAGCCTTCCTTGGGATTGATAGTGGGATATGCATGAACATAAATGAACCCCAACCGTATCAACCCAATTTCTGTAAAATAACATAGCACACATTCATGCTTTCTACAGTGAGAGATTATTCAATCAATGGGCAAAAAAATTCTTATGGGGAAATTAGTTGTGACCAATTCTGCTATATGTTTAGATAACCAAATGAGGTTAGTTTTGCTTTACCTCCTAAATTTCTGTGTTCACCTATTACAAAAAATTTCCTTTGTCCAAAAGCAAAACTGCTGTTCACTCTGAGATTTAAAAGTTTTCTAAAAGTTAAATGTAAGTTAAAATAATAAGAAAAAAAGTAATACATGTTTTCTACTTACAAAAATAATAGAAGGAAATCAAACAATGTATATCAAATATTTTCAATCATGTTTCTTTGTCAAGAAAATCTGTGATCTGTATATACATTCCCACTGCCAGTATATACACCACATGAACTATAAGCAGTAGTCTCCTGTCTTCATCTCTACTAAAACAATCTGTTGAGTATTTTGTAAACTTTTTAACTATATAGTACCTTTCTTTTAAGAATAATTTCTTGACATATATTGTATAGCCACAATAGTATTAGTTAAGCACTAACATTTTCTCTTCATTTCTATTTTATTTGATACTTCTTTGTCTTGTATTCTTCATTCTGCTGTGTTTTTCTTTTTTGCTTTTTCTTTTTACTCTTTATCACAGTACTTCATCAAGTAAATTTGTTAGGAGTTTGTGTGTGTGGTATATATTCTGAGTCTTCTAATATCTAAAAATGACTTTTTTGGTTGATTTGGGTAAACAGATACATATAGAATTATAAGGTCAAATTTGTCTTAACTTTAATATTCTACAAAGATTTCAATATTATCACTTAGTATTTATAAATGTGCCACAATAATAGTGGCTTTTAGATTTAAAACTGAGTTTTAAAACTGTGTTATTTGCATAAAGCATGAAGAAAATGGGAAGTTGCATGCTGCCTTTCATAATCATCTACATATTTTCTGTTACTGAGATGTGCATTTCTTCATAAGGCTTTCAGTTACTGTCTAGTGTCCTTCTTTCAACTTGCAGGGTTCTGGCCTTGTTACTGCTATTTTCAGGACAAATCCACTATAAAAGCACCCTGAGCTTGTATTTTTCTTGAAGTATCATAATTTCTCTCTTATCTTTGAAGAATATTTTTTTGCCAGGTATGGAATTTTTGATTGTTACTTTTTCTTTTAGCATTTTGAATATATCAACCGCTTGTACTCTGGTTCCCAAAGATGTCTGCTGAGAAATCTGCAGATAGTCTTATTGAAGATCCCTTGTATTTGATAAGTCTTGCCTCTCTCTTGTTACCTTCAAAATTTTTTGTCTTTGACTCTAGACAATTTGATTATGAGGAGTCACAATGCTTGTCTCTTTAATTTTTTTTTTTTAACTTTGTGTATGTTTAGCTTCTTAGAGGCTTATAGCCGTCACATTTGGCAAATCTTTGACTGTCATTTTAAAATATTCTGACTCCTTACTTTTACTTGTCTTTTTTGCTGTCCCCAATGTATATGTTGGTCTCCTTCATATGTTACAGTATCCAGCTGGTCCCTTTGACTGTGTTCAATTGTCTTGAATCATTTTACTTTCTGTTTCTTAAACTCGGTAATTAACATAGACCTATCTTCAAATTCACTGATTCTTTCTCTCTGCTCAAATTTATCTTTGAATTCTCCTAGTGAGTTTTTTCACAATAATTGTAAATTATACTGCTTACTTCCAAAATTTCTTTTCAGCTTGTTTTTATGCTGTCTTTCTCTTTATGGTATTTCCATTTCATTTCATTTATCATACATATGCTATTGTGTGTATGTATATATATATATATATATATATATATATATATATATATATACTCCTTAGCTTCCTTTGGTTCTTTAAATATACTTAAGACAGTAATTTTAAAGTCCTTTTCAAGTGTACTGATCATGAAGTCATTTATAGGCCCAGTTTCTGTTGGTTCAAATGTTTTCTTTTATATTTTGCTCTGAATGAGACATACTATTTACTTTGCATGTTTTGTGATTTTGTTGTTGTTGTTGCTTAAAGTATACTTTTTTAATCTAATGATATGGCAACTCCAGGTGTTGATCTCTCTCTCTTTCTCTCCCTCTCTGTATCCTTCTCTCTCTCCCTCTCTCTCCTTGCTACCTGTCTACCAAAAATAAACTTAGCTTGAAACTTAGTCTTGGGCATTTTTGGATCCTATGCCTTCTGATTTCCTACTTATATGTGGTTGGTTTTGAATGTCCTAGTCATCAATGTCTGTCTCCCAAAACAGGAAAAAGTAAAAAGAAATGTAGGTACTCCAGATCCTGGTGATCCTTTAAATACTCTGAAAGTAACTTCAGTATGAGTGGGAGGTACAACAATGACAGCTGCCTCTTAGTCTTTGTGTCTGTGGTCAGAAGCAGCAATCAGTGATCAGAGTATAAATCCCTGTACTTGGAAGAGAAGGTCTTTTGTTGCCCACTGTCATTCCTGCAAGCTCTACGCCAGCTGCTCTATGAACACATGTACAGTTGCCTGAGGGGGCTGAGAGATGGGGGATGGATAACTTCTACTGTGCTAAAAGTTAACTTAACGACAGGGTACCTTCCAAAGTTTTGCCTTAAGTGAATTACATATTTATCTCTGGACTTACAAATGTGCTCTGTTTTGGGAGAACATTTATAAGTCAGATGCCTTCTTATGTCCAACAAAGTGAGTCCTGTATACTTTTGACACAAATATACAATACACATTGCTTTGTGCATCCTAGCATTCCCTGCACGTTACCATTGCATTTCCTTTTGCTTCTGGACATCCTGAGCTCTGACTGAGAACTGAAGAACTGTACGCTAACACACTGTACAGTAAGTACACAGCAGCATGACTATGACAGTGTCCAACAGACACATGAGCTATTTCCATGATTTATTCACATCTATGAATGTTCCTAATGCGAGGTTCATTCTTCTGTGTGACATCTCACATCTTCAGTGTTTGTAAATTGGAGACTTAATGTATTTTATAATATTAGAAGCACAAAATATCATGAAAGAGACCTATGGAAATCATTTAATATCACAAATATGAAACCTCAGATTTAAATGGTTTTAATCTAGCCTGTTATTCTTGTGATGAGGAAACTGGGACCCAGATTTCTTAAGTGAACTGTTGAAGGGGACATAGTCAATAGAAGAGCTAACCCCATGATTAGAGATTTCTATACCCCCAAGACTGTACTCTTCTTATGACTTTCTTGTTCATTTCCCCTTTAGCAACCACTTGAAGGTTGGATCACAATTTATATTCCTATGTCACTCTTGATCCTTATTCCATTATGAGAATATATAGTATTTACTTCCTTGATATTTGTGGATGATTGATTAAGGTATTCGTTGACTTGGTAATAGGAGTTCTGTGGGAATAGACTACCGAGTGTCTACCATATTCATACCCTTTTGTCTCAAAAACACATGAAGGGTCCAACACATGCCACCTCTGTGCCCTGACTCAGGGTGGTGGGGAAAGGAAATGGAGAGGAAGTCATATGACATGTACATCTTGAATAAATTAAGCTTGTCTATTTTTAGCCCTTGCTACTGTTTGGAAAGTGTAGCCTCTGTTCGTGGCAGTCTGGCCTGTGTTTTCTTAGTGCCATTTCAAACAAGGGAAAAATAAACACGGGAATTTTTGTAGTGAAAATAGTTACTCAGTGAAATCACATAAAGTTTCCCCTTTTTTCTCTTGATGAAACCTCAAACCCACTAGGCACAGATTCCTCAACCTCAGCTATGCATGTCAAAGCCTCCTGCAGAACAGGAGACTGGAGTCAGCAGAACTTAGTATAGCATGATGTGTCCCGGTGCCCGAGAGGGACAGTGGGCAGGGAAGACGGGGCTTGGAATGTTGGTACTCCTCATATTCAGTGTCCAGATGTGCCAGCTCCCAGATTGTTGCCCCTGGAGAAAGCTGAACCCGAAACTAGGTAGAGATACACATATCGCTATAATCCTTTACCGAAGCAGTTCCTTTACTAGAGTATCTAGTTATGAGATACTAAGAATGTACCCTTTTACTGGGCATCTGAGATGCTTCTACCCTCAAGGAAGCTTTCCCTGAGTGTTCTATGGCCACTCCCTGAATTTAAATACATGAATTACTTCTTAGTGAATATGATTACATTGAGCGAATTGTTCCGATCTCAAGTTATAACAGTTATCATCGGAGAACAACAAAGAGAGCCTTATGCAGGTGACTACAGTGCTCTCATCAGCATATAGAAGGATTATTTTACGAGAGTGTGATGTGGCTGAGCTGACGGGCAGAGGCAGCAGGGCTGAGATTCAACCTGAGGAGTCCACTGACACAGGCAAGGGCCTGAACCAACATGGTGGCCTTGACCGTGGGGAAGGAGAGCTGGAGCCCAAAGCAAATGGACAAGAGGCCATGGGAAGAGAGGACTCCAGGATACTTTGCACGATTCTGATTTTGCCTCTCATCTTAGCTATTAACTAGGAAGAGCCTCTGAAAATTCAGGACTTTGCTGCAAGTGTAACATGCACGTTACTGGAGGAAATGTTGATAATAATGAGCAAAAATTGCCCCGCGTTAACAATAGGGCTGTACAGTCTCAAGACATAAACAGCTTTGCATAGATAAAATTATGGCAGTAGGGTGAGAATAATGCATCTGTATAATTAATGCTAATTTGTGAATATTGCTCTATTGTTGTCATTGTTTTTTAATTGAATATGTATTAAGCTCAAATAGGGTGCTATGAATAATGCCAATGTGTAGTTGATTTATCAGAGCACTCTGAAGACTTTATAAACACCAATAAATGGAAACTCACAGCATCCCTTCGAGGTGGTAAACATCCTTACCAGTTCTACAAATGAGAAGCAGTGGATTGTGTTTGCTGTGCTGGCACCTTGGGTGAGAAGACAGAACTGTCAAATGAGAGAAAAGTACTTTTTCTATCCCTGGGAATTGGGTTAGAACACATTACTAACAATTTCTCCTTAAGTGTGTTCAGAGTTGTGGGATTTAAATTAAATTGTTCCATTTTTTGTTAGCACTTGGATAAGCAATAGGCAACCAAATTTGGGGTCAGCAGATTTCAAATTTAGCATCAAGGAAAATAAGGGAAGGAGAAAAAAAAAGCATGAATATAGATTACTAGGCCTGGCTCTCACAAGCTTAGATTTGGTAAATCTGTGGTGAGATACTAAGAATGTACCCTTTTACTGGGCATCTGAGATGCTTCTACCCTCAAGGAAGCTCAATGTCTCTTAGATGTAGTACATGTTTTGACGTATTATTCGCCTTCTCTTTGGCCACCAAAATCTAACCTTACCTTAAAACCAGGACATTTTATTTAATAGCTGAAGGACCTTGTAAAACTCACCTGATACGATCCCACAGTCCTCCCTTTTACAGAACATACCACCAATTCACATTTGCAGAAGGCCTCTGCATGGAGATTAGATAATCTGTTCCTCACTTTGCCTGGTCTTCTGGATGTCTCCGTGGGATTGGGATTATTATGCTGTTACAGAGCCTCTGATATAGGTAGACAGCCTCTAGAACCCAGTGCAAGTGGACTATATTTTAAGGCAGACTTTTATTTGGGTATACAGAAGTGGGAAGAAAGGTGGGAATGCCCAGTTCAGCATTTTGTCATTCCTTTGTTATATGTCTTCTTCTTTATTACAGGCTAGGTACTCAGCTGTGGTTTAATGAGTTGTAGACCTCTGATTACTGAGCTAAGGGGCTCTTGGTATTGTACAAAAAGGAGATATTTGTCAGGAAAGCCCAGGATGAGGCATGAGCAGAATTCTGGAACAGAGAAAGGATATTTAAGTTGAAGTAAGAATAGTAAGCCTTGAGATAACATCATTCCTTGATACTGTTAGATTTCTCCAGTCTCCACTTAGTGAAGCAACTGTCTTGTCCCAGCAGTTTGCTAACTTGGAATCCTGGGCTCTAAAGCGAAATGTTTATGTGCCTGGATCACACTTGTTGGAATTTTGAGGAATCATATTAATCTCTGATTAAGATGAGGTCTGTAGCTTTTTGATATGGCCCTGTACTCACTTTTTATAAATGGTACCCTTTATCATGAGAAAAGGAATTCCTGCTAGGAGTGTTAACATAAGTTGTCTTTGCACTACCTAAAATATATGTGATTCACACCGTGTGTTTTCCCTGCATCAACGATAAGTCCGAAGATACAATCACCCCTGTCCATGCCCTCCTTCATCATCAAGACTGTGTATATCCTTTAGATATTTGTAACGTGGACCAGGGCCAAGCTTCATATGTGCTGAAGGATGGCCCAGCTGTGCACATGATCACAGCTGACCTTTAAGTCTGATCTCTTCTTCCCTAAAAGAACACTCATGCTTGTTAAGTGCTGCTCTTCTTTGTGTAGCTCTGATATCTTTATACTAGTGTGATAAAACCCTTCAATATTTTTGTCTATCCAAGGACTTCTCAATTTCCCCCGCATCACAGCATTCACTTTGATTTATCTATTTAGATGTTCTTTCTCCTTTTTTATTTTTTCTGTAACATCTTATGCATCGTATAATAATCCCACGTATTCTGCCCTCTAATGTGGTTATTTGTGGATGCACTATCCTCACTAATGCAGCTGCAAGCGCATGGGGTGTGGAGAACCAATGGTTTTCTTTCCTTCACACCCTGTTTCTCTTCTAATCTACCTTCCTCTCTCCCTTCTTGCCTCCCTCCCTTCCTTCCTTCCTTCCTTCCTTCCTTCCTTCCTTCCTTCCTTCCTTCCTTCCCCTCTCCTTACCTTTCCTCTTTTGCTCCTTCTCCTTCCTTCCTCTCTTCCTCTCTCCCTCCCTCTCTTTCTTTTTATTCCTTGCTTTCATGACCTTATATTCTTAGTATTTCATAAATATTTTTTTTAAAGTTCATGAAAAATGTCCTACATGGGGAAGCAGAAAACAAGAGAGAGTATTGGGTCTTGACGTTTTAGAGGTAGTTATAGCCACGGCCTAGTCTTTGATAACCTAACAGGCTTCTGCAATCCCATTTTGATGCTTATATCCAAGACCTCTCCCCCTTGACATATTTAACCTGAATCAGGCAAAGGACATCAGCTTTAGAATGAAATGTTTACAGCCCACATTCCAATTCTTCTTTTTCCTACCTGAGTGATCCTAGAAGGTCTCTTCCTTTGAGACCCTCAGTATTCTCAGATGTTAAACAGGAATAAGAATGTTTACAAATCTCTGTGAATTCTGGGGAAACTCAGCAGGTACTTCCCTATGGAGAAGAGCAGGGCAGGGGAACCTGCAAGCCCTGCCCCATCACCACCCTGTTCCCAGCGGTAACTATTACCCCACGCTGGATTCAGTGGATTGGTGGCTGGCTGGTGATTATTGTTGACTCATAGTTTTTTGGTTTTTGTTTTTCCCTCAAGGTCTGCCTTGGAGCAGAAAGTCTGGCCAGGAAAAAATTATGATCATAGTTGGGAAGCTTATTAGAGAGCTGATGCATCTTTTATTGCTAGAAAATATAATTCCTGCAATTTTAGATAATTCTTCTGATATCTTTTCTACTGTAAGCCCTGTGACAACACATAATGAGTATTCATCCTTTTCCTCTCCTGACTGCTTGCTCTGTTACTGGTACCTCTATTTTTCCATTTCCACTCATCAGCCAGTGGCTCTCAAAACAATCTATGCTTCCTCTATAAAACTGCAATCATTGTCCCTAGGTTGGAAAAGAGTATTTCAAATTGTATCTTGTTAGTATCTGCTCTATTGCTTCCATATTTTCTACTATCAAAATAATACTTAAACTAAATGGAAGCAGAGTAATTTGGTTGTAGTTAAGTGGCTACCAGTGAAAAAAATAGTAACAAAAATGAAAACATTTTTTAAGCTCATGATATCAGTTAGGTTGCATTTATGTGAATGGGTTAAAATAGTAGCACTGTTATACTGGAGGAAAACAGAGAAATCAAGTCAAAAGCTCTCATGTTGCTGTTGAGAGAATCAGACGGGATAGTGACCTGCGTACACTCACAATATATGCCTACAGCAGAATCACAGTGAAAGATAGCAAGTGCTTTCCCTAATCCTTCTGCATAGACATCAACTTTCCTGTTCCCTAAAGAAAATTCTGAATATTCACTGGATAGGTAACAAAAATCATACTTCTCAATATTCAGTCATTTTCTGACATTAGCACACTTGTATGTTTCTTGGGGGAAAATTACTATCTTTTACTTGACAGTACATTTGTGTGTGTGTGTGTGAGAACTGGTCGTAGGAAACATTGGTCTGGGCTTGGCATCCTTTGGTTATCACTTGGCCATCTTACTACAAGTAAATCATTCATGTTATCCTTTCCTTTGATTATTTTTTGGCAGGATCATGAGATCTTAATAGATGCTAGCAGAGGTTCTTCCTGTCTCCAAGGTCTATAAATCTCAGTTAGACCTTCTGCCATTCCCTTCCAGGAATTCCTGTAGTGTTTGTGTCCCCTGCAGTTTGACCTGGCTTGCAGAAGGGATCATCTACTTTAACTTTGTTGTAGCAGACCCATGAGAAAGAATGGAAATCTGTGGATAGTTCCTCTTTTCCACAAGGTTTCCTCATCTGGAAGACAGAGTGAGAGTATCTTTCTCATTAGATTCAGTGGGTTCTTAAGATCAGTTGAAGTACTGTTTTACATCCTGCTTTGGAGAACATGTTTCACAGTGTGAGTGGCCTAAGGCTGTAGACCTATTTCAGCACTTTTACTGCACAATTATCTCAGACAAGCTAAATTATTTCTTAAGGGGAATTTTATTATCTTTAAAGGAGAATTTTAGAATAGCCACTTAAATTTCCCTTCTAGTTCTGGTATATCATTAGCTTACTTTTTTTTCATGCTAACCATTTATAATCACTTCCCAGACATTCGTTATGTTGATAAGTGATACTTTAGCTCAAAGAATCAGAGCTACAGATGTTTACAAAGACTTTTGCTCCCTGTCTATTTCAAGGGCATCTCCTTTATTTTATAGCTCTGTCTGCATAGCATGGATATTTGGCATGGGAACTGAACACTTTTTCTTGGTTTCTTATTTTGGTAATATTTTGAGAAGTCATCAAAAGAGTTCATAGGAAAAAAAAATTTGAGAATAATGAACCAATATGTAAAGTTAACACCAAACTCCTACATACCTGAACACTGGGGAATATATGAAAGTAGTTTCTAAAATTTACCATTTCCCAGAGCAATGGACCTACGTTATCAAAGTGCAAAGTAGGAAAAATGTCTCCCATGAGGTTTTAAAATAAATTTAAGGGCAAAATTTCCTGATACACTTTATTTTCCATTGCACACTTCAGTGAGGACCAACAAGATATGTTAGTAAGTCCTTTTAACTCACAGGTTTAAAGAATATTTGTGCATCCTCCGAACATCCACACATATGAAAATTTCCTTAATGTAAATCCAAAGTATATTTTTCCTCTGCCCTTTGAAACTTGTCTGCTGCTTGTATTCTATCATGTCAGTTGTATTATACGAAGGTTCATGGTAGACTATTGATAATCCTAGATGATTTTATGGATGTCTTTATAGATACTTAGCTCACATGGTGTGAACTCACTTGGCAGGGATTCTCAAGGATCCCATTTCTTTTTGTAGAGTTTGCCTAGACAATCTGCAATGAAGGTTTCCATCCATTTTTTCATAGAAATGCTTCACAGGACATTGGTGAGAGAGATGAGGAGGACCCATGTTACAAATATAGACTTCATCTGTTTTTGTTTCAAAGAGTGGGGTTCCATGTATACTTTCACTTTCAACAGATGTGCGTACTATTTCAAGGCAGGGAGTTCTTCATATTTATTTTACTGTCAGTGTCTTTTTAAAAAAAATTTTTGTATTTTATTTTAAAGAAAATAATACAAAAAAAGAACAATATCAAAATACAAACACAAAGCAAGGACATTAAAAATGATACAGGGCTTCCAACCAAATGATAGAGATTAACAGTGGTTGTTATATTACACAGTGTTATCTTCAGTGAAGTTGCTCAGATTACCAGATGTAAGAATAGAAGATTGGTCTTATTGTGGCTTCTATTTAACTAATGGAGAGATGGATGATATATATATATATATATATGTTTTCCATATTAGAAGTATGTCCATGCAAATTGACCTGTATTTTAATTGTAAGAGGTGGATTAAATGTATATTTTGATATTGTATTTTACAACAGTTGTACTTTGGTAGAAATAATTCAGTGAGTATGTAAATGTAATAAAGAGTGGACCTTTTTGCCACTTTTTATTTGCTTTTGCTTTCTGATGTGAATAAAGTGACAAATAGTGAGCCGCTTCTGTATACACAGGGACCACTATAACCACGTCTCTGGCTTTATTTACAACACACTTGGCGTAATCTCTACATTGATCTAACTCTGGAGGTTTGGTCTGCTTGTAGTTGTACAGCAAAGAGAATGGCAATCAAGTCATGAAAAGTCATTACAGTTTTAATCTAACGTTAAAGGTTATAAAATAAAAGAAAACTTGGTAAGCTAGCATCTTCAGTTTGTAGAGACAAAAACTGAGTTCCAGAAAGGCAATGTAATTGCTAGATGGTGGCACAGGTAAACCTGGCTTCCTGCTTCGTCTCTGTGGATGAGTGAGTCATGTGCTGGCTGCCTCAGGAAGGCTGCTGGTGTGAGACAGAGGCCCCCCTTCCAGCGCATGGAGTGGAGCTTATGGATGAAGTCCTGTGTCAGGGTCAGGGGAAGACTGGTTGCTGAACTCTTGTTGTCTTTCTTTTCTCTCACCCCCGCCTTTCTCCATCTTCCTCCACTCCTCAGTTTTTCTCCTGGGTTGTTTGCAGGTCCCTTATTCGTCTGTGTCCAGTGAAAGGCTTCCTGTTTTTTTGATTTTTAAGAATTAGCAACATGCATTGTCTGTTTGTTCGGTCATGGGTATAGCTCATCCCCACAGCAGTTTTGTTTCCTGTTCCTTGGGTCAGCTTTCTGATCTCATCTTTTTGTCACAACCCAAAGGTTAGGTTCACTTGTGCGTTTACAAAGCTTTGGTTAGGTGCTCAGCTTTGCCTCTGTGGGCTTCAGCGCCCAGAACTAGAGTTGTGTGGGCCAGGGCATGTGTCTTTCTGTAGCAAAGTTGGAGAGCGGGTTGGACCGTTTCTTTCAAAGAAGATGTCAATTAGCCAAATATTTGCAACTTTAGGTGAATCTGTTAGGACTGGTAAGGATGAGGTGATAGAGAATATAAAGGGGAAAAAGAAAACTGAAGCATTTATGAAGCCTATGTTTAGGGTTTATCTTCTTTTTTTTTTGGCTTCAGTTATACTAGATCTATGAAAGACTTTGTTTTCTGATGTTTTCTTATTTTTTGTTTTGTTCGATGGCATGTTGCTAGTTTTCAAGCTATTATTCCACGCTTACTGATGTCTCTCAGCTGAATGTCCCATGTTAGCTGCAACGATGGTTTTTTGAAGCACATTTGTTCAATGCTCTTTTTTTTTTTTTTTTGGTTTTTCTCCGGTACCGGGAACCGAACTCACGACCTTGCGCTTGCCAGGCAGGCGCTTTGCCGCTGAGCTAAATCCCCAGCCCCTTGTTCAATGCTCTTAACCTGTGCAGTAGGTGACCTATGAAAACTGGATTTGGTTCTCATTTTGCAAACTAGAAAAGTTGAATTTCTTCTCTGCAGCATTATGTTTCAGACTTCTTTGAAAAGGTAGTTGTTCCTAAATTTTTATCTTGTCTATGGGGTCTTACAGAGAGTTTCAAAAAGCAGAGTATATTTGATATCCTGAGGCTCAAAGGTAGAAGTAATGTTTGCCATTGCTCCGCAAACTCTGTGAGCTTGGGGAGCATGCCTTCTTTATACTGTGTACTACAGTAAAGCAAAGGAAGAATAGCCTGTGAGAAAAACCATCTGCATGAATCAGCAATGGCAGTTACCTTATAAACACTGGTATCACGGAGAGTTAGACAAACAGGAGTTAAGTCCTCAAATCAGCACAGTTATCTGTAATCTCTGCATGGAGACAGTACATTTGATGGGATAGATAAGTGGGTTTTTATTAAGCACTTTAACTACATAAGTAGGGGAAGAATGCACTTCCCAACATGAACTACGGTGTTTTATTGCCCCTTGACTTCCAACTTTTTGGGATTCATTGAATAAGGTGGCATTTCTGTAAGATAAAATAGACCATGTGTGCTATAACACTCATCACCAAATACAACTTCTCTCAACTTCCTAGTCCCAGAATTAGTGTCATCAGGCTTTTTTTGTTATAAATCATGGTGATTATATTAAGCAGCTGTGTTAATATTTCCATTTTTACTTTTCCAATATTTAGATCGCCTATTGAAATTTTTGTGGCATCATTAACAGTGCGATTTAACATAGATTGTTGTTTTAAGAAAAAAATATAAATTCATTCTGAGAGTATGCTTTTTCTCTCTGCTTTAAAAGTTCACTGGCCACTTAGAAGAACAGTTACTCTGAAAATATGGTTCTCAGAATAGCACTGTCAGTATCACCCAGGAACGTGTTAGAAAGGAAAAATCTGGGACGTTACCCCAGACCTACAGAAAGAGAGGTTCTGGGGCTGAGACTTCAAGGCCTGCAGGTGCTTGCGTGTAGTCTACTATTGTAGAATTGCTGGTTTAAGATTGGGTTTTTTATAGTTAATTCAATTCCTGGCATCACTGCACATGTTTTGATACATGGAAACTGAGTCTTTTGAGGTCCCTCAGCAATAGATTTCACTGCTGATCAAAAGAACTTTTAAAAGTTACACACTCAGTCGACTGATTATCAACTCAAGCATTTATTTTGAGACTGGTTGAGACAGTAGCTTAGTAGCTACTATTGATGGAATACTTATTGGACCACTACTTGACATGGATGGATTCATTTACTCCTTTCAAAAACTGCATGAAGAATGCAGGGAATTAGGTGAATTGCTTATGATAAAAGAAGCCTGCAAGTGTCAGGTCCAAGTATCACATCCTGCAATCTTTACTACTATTGTTTTTGTGTTAGGTAAACTTCAAAATGATAATTTAATGAAATAGAAATAAAATGTACTGATCATGTCCTCAGCTTCATAAAAAATGGGTGATTCATAATTGGTCAATAGGTCAATTAGATGTACACTTTGTTCTATTATTTATAAAAAATATACCTTTTTAATTTCTTTCATTAACACTATCTTTCTCTTCATTCTGTTGGTAGCAAATGTAAGAGAATAATGAACTTACTGAACATAATAAAAATTGAATTTCATGTGCTAGTAAGCTGAAATATCACTGAAAATAAAATTTTAATTATGTATAAAATAATGTATTGTTTCATTTTACTTGCTTCCTGGTTTCCCTAGCTTGAGGGAGTTTGGTATTCCTAAATTACAAGAGCAAGTTTTTCTTTTTACAATGAATCACAAAGGGAAAGTCTAAGCTTGTTCAGGGTCAGAGAGCCTCTTTTTACCGCTTTATGAGGTTAACTCTAAGGAGCTGCGTGGAGTTTGTGAAGTGTGATTTATTAAACGTCACATTTCAGCATGTGTTCCATAGTTTTTGCTGAGGATTATTTGGTTTTTCAGTTCCTTTACTGTTAAATTATGTAAGATTTTGGTCCCCAGATCCCTCTTCTGGAACATGCCAGTACGATGTGTCTTCCGCTTTCTTCAGGCTGCTGCAAATGAAGTCAGGGTCACGCATATTTTAAATGTGACATTGAATGTTGGCTAAAATTCGAGGATATAACCTCCCTGTGGTAGGAGTCGCTGTTAATGAAATGGTTCTCGGTCCTTTGTTTTCCTTCGCAGTCTGAACAAGATCTCTCTTTTCAGCAATTTTGATTTGATCAGTAGGTTCCTGATGTTGCTTCACAGCAGAGGACTTTGCAGTTAGCTTGCTACCCTACTCTAAATGGAAATGAATAGTTCACAAATAACTTGTTATTATGCAAGGCAAGATCCATTTATTTCCATTGATAAATAATGAATGCTGTCATCATTTCGTAACCACTAAAGCTGTAATCAGTTCAGGCAAGGATTATTCATGGATGCTAAAACCATTGAATGAAAGGTTCTTTTTGGACAGATTATTACCAGAGTCTCAAAGTATCAAATCACATATAATTTATTAACTTATAAAGAAAGAAGATGCTTTTAAGTGTTGAAATCTGGTGGACACCACCTTAACTCAGTCTTCAAAATTAGCACCCCAATGTATGGGCCAGGTAACCGCAGGAGCTTCCTGATGTGGTGCAGTGGACAAGACACACATTGTGCATGTAACATTCTTGCCAAACTTGTCTGATCTGAATCTCATCATCAGACAAAGTCAGATCATTGAACTTGTTTTGGGACAGATACCTGGTCTGAAAAGCAGAAATAAGCTAGACTCCTCTTCTAAATCAAAGGAGACTAAACAGACATGTCGCCTCAATGTATGATCTTTGAATCAATATTTTATGGAAATTAAGAATAAATGGTAAGAAGGGCCTGCTAAAGAAATTTGAAAATGCTTGCATATTAGATATTATTGCATCCATGTCAAATTTCTTGGATGTGATATGGTATCAAACGATCAGGCGATTTTAGGAGCTGCAAGCTGACATGCATATGCATGGAGAGGGGAGGTTTCTATAACATTTTACAAATAACTTAATTGTAACTGCAAGTAGAATTTATGTAGTAAAGAGAAAATGTCGTGAAATGTTGGTTGTTGGTGAATATGGATGAAGGGAATGTGAGTGGATTTTATTTTCTACTTACTTTTTCTGTGAGGTTTTAAAAATGCAATGTTAGAATATGAAGATGAATAAATGGTACACACATAGCACAAATTCTCTTCTCATACCTCGTTACCAATCCTCCTTTCTTACCTTGAGTTAGTGGGTTAGCAACATTTAAGCTAAAATAAGACCCATCTAAAGTCAGACACTTGAAAATGACCTAACCTTATTTCATTCAAACGCTGACTATTTTAGTTTGGGGTTTTTGTTTTATGTTTTATTTTCATGGCTTTACAGTGGGAAGTCATCACTGTGATTCCACTATCAGCACTAAGAATTATAAATGTCCGACTCACCATGAGTTCCAAATGAGATTAGCTGATCCATTATTACACATATATATTTATGGAATTAATAAAATATATTTCTTATTGTAAATGGCATCTTGTGGGTGCTTTTCTCATGGGGAATTTGTGGCTTTCAGTGAGAGATACAGCCTTGAGTACCTTTTGTGCCACAGTGCCCACTGTGCCATCCTCTCCTTGCATGCCAGCCATCGCTATGGTGACCAGCCCTGCACATGGATGACCTGGTAGCACCTGTCTTCATATCCTTCCTTCTCTGTCATCTACTTCCTGGGGCAGGTAAGACAGAGTTGAAAAATTCTGTAGCAAATCTAAGCCAATGGAGAACTATATTCTGAAAATAGGAATAGTAATCATCATCCTCTTCATCTTCATCATAGTAATGATATTAAATAATCCTCTTTTCCACCCGTAAGGCAGAAAAGATCTAAGGACTATTTTATAGGATGCCACAGAGGGCATGGAGGACAACGGAGACTTCGTTGCCCACACTGGTGACCATGTCCATGTAGCCGTTCCACATGGGTTCTCCTTTCTTTGTGTAATTTACCCTATTTAATCTATCCTGTTACCTCAGTACTGAGTCTTAGAATTGATTTCTATAATAAATGATCGGTATGCTAGCTTTTTTTTCAGAATGCAGACGTAGACAGTTGAATCTTATTATTTAGGACTGTAACTCTCCTCCTCACCTAAAACTCTATTTTATTGTTCTTTTTTATTGTTTTCTCTCTAAATAACAATAAATAAATAATATACTTTAAAAATAAATATTTCAGAGTGTGAAAATTCTCATTGTAACAGTGAACATTTTATTAGCATTCCTGCGACATCTAGAAAAAAAAAATTAAGCCTAGTTAGCCAGGAACTTTTGTTATTTGACATCTGACGGTATCGGCATCATGTGACTGGCAGAACTATAGTATTGGAGAAGACATACTAGTAAATCTGTAGAATTCTGTTATCTTGTTATAGGACTGGTTTCTAACATCGAATTTAAAATACTGAGTATAACTGAATTTCCATAAATTTAAAGATGCTAAGAGAGCAGGAGAAAGTACCAAGAAAAGGGTTGGTGTGGGAACTTGGGCAGGACTTCAGTTATTTGAACCAAGACATAAAGAAGATAATTGGGAGTGCGAAAGAGTCCTGTTCTTATTCACACTAGGGATTAAAAGTAGAACAAAGCTGTTATCGTAAGGTAGAGCACATGGGGGTGGTTGTTCGTGGAAATCCCATAGCATTAGTCTGAAACCTGTTAATAAATTGCAACAGGGTAATGTGAGAAACTGAAAATGGGGAATGATCCCATTTAGAAGAGAAAATAAGGATCTAGAAACCAGTTGAAGTCCTACAAGCATGGGCTGGTTGCACTCCATAATTACTTGTTTCATTGTATAGCTCAGGGTAATTTAGTGACTTTTAGTCTCTGTGGTTAGATATCATGCACTTAGGCAGTTGTACTTTCTGCTATGGTAAAGCACAGATATTGAGGACCTGATTATATCCTGTCTTTTTCCAGATACCCCAAGGGAATACTTAACGAATGATGCTTCCCTTAAGAAGAAGAATAATTAACAATAGCTATATTATTCCTATTAATTTATAGTTACTCCTTGCTATAATTAATGCTATTTATGAAAATCACCATAATTATAGCACTGTACAGTTTACAAAGTATTTTCCCATCCATTTTCTTATCTAAATCTTGTAGCATCTCTCTAAGTTCGGTAGGGCAAGTGGAGTTAACTTCACTTTACACGTGAATAACCTACGGCCCAGGGAGGAATTTCACAAGATTCCAAGGCATTCTTGTTCTGGCCAATGAGTTTATGTAAATACATTTCAAATTCACGTTTATGATATATTTTTCTGTCTTCACACAAAATCAGGCTCACCTGGTTCTCTGTTGCCTTCCATAGCAGTAGCGTTCCTGTGGTGCCGAGACCCACTACCCAGAATGTCGATATGCAGTGTATATGTTTAAGGGATCTTTCTTTTCCATAATTCTGCAGTATTTTTTAGTTGTTTTGAATTTTTGTCTGTTTTATTTCTGTTATTTTTTTCTGCAGGAGGAATCAAACCCAAGTTCTTCCCTCTTCCCCTCCCTCCCTCTGTTCTTTCCTTCCTTCTTTACTTCCACTTTTTTCTGTTATTTTTTGTGGCAGGAGGAATCAAACCCAGGACCTCACCTCACATGCTAGGCAAATATTTTGACATTGGGCTTCATTTCAACCAATGTCTCTGTCTCTGTCTCTGTCTGTCCTCTCTCCTTCTCCTCTTCCTCATCCTCCCTCCTTTCCTTTCCTTTCCTTTCCTTTCCTTTCCTTTCCTTTCCTTTCCTTTCCTTTCCTTTCCTTTCCTCTCCTCTCCTCTCCTCTCCTCTCCT
>NW_004955420.1:19258642-19334488 GCF_000276665.1 Chinchilla lanigera | reverse complement strand
CCCTTCCCTCCCCTCCCCTCCATTCCCCTCCTCTCCCTTCCCCTCTTCTTTCCTTTTTTTGTGATACTGGGGATGGATGCCATTTTCTGTGATACTAGGGGTGGATTGCACAAAGGTGCAATGTCCTATGATAGAAGCATTGAGACTTAGAAGAAATCTATTTCTCAGACAAAGCCTCACTGACCTTAAAAGTTTAGCAAGACAAAATACTTCAGAGCCTGAGAAAAATATGACCTATTCATTGTACAATTAATTTTCTATCTTTGACTGGAGCAAAGAAGCTGAGGAAAAACAATTTCAGGAGCGTGTACTTAAAATGTAGGCCATCTAGCCCAGTATACACACATACACACACCTACATGCACACACATGTGTTCACACAGACACTCAGCCTTTCCGATTACCTTCTGTATCATCTGTGGCAGTATCCATGGCTTCCTTCTGCACTAATAGTTCCTTTCACCCAAAAAGCATTGATGAGGAAATGGTTATTGGCTTAACCTATGACAAAGTCATTATTAATTAATCTATTGACTTAAAAATACTTATTGAACCTTTACATGGGTCAGGCCCTGAGCAAGATTCTGAAGAAGCACTAAAGAATAAAACACAGTCTTTGCTTTACAAAATTTACATTATACTAGGGGAGAGGGTGGCCTTAAACAGACAAATGCAGATAAAATATAGTTCTTAGAGGGGGTAGTGATAAATGTTATTGGAAAAGTAACAGCGTAAAACAGTAGAGTGACACAGAGGAATGTATCCAGAAAGAGAAAATCATGAGTGGTTTACTTTAGATAAAGTGATCAAAGGTCCCCATGTTGAAAGGCGGTTCACAGACCAGGAGGCCAAATGGCTAAAGAGGAATGTGGCAATCTAGGTTTGGCTTCAGGGTTTGGGTCACGGCTTCCTAGATGCCTGATTCTATCAATGTCTCTGGAATAAATCACATCAGGGAGGGATTAAATCATGCTGGCTGAAGTCACAAGAGACTGGCTAATGCAGCAGGTCCCCTTCAGGGGCTTTAACATGCACGCTTAAATTGGGCTCAGAGAAAGTGTCTCAGTGAGCAAGGCCTTAGGCACAACGAACTAGTGGGCTTAATATGATGCCTGATGTCACCTATTCACTAGAAGGACAGGTTTGTCTCGTGTTGTAAGATTTAATGTTAGTCCATCAGGAAAGCCTGTGTTTGTTGTTACTAAAGATACCCCAGTTTCTTGGCTAATGTCTCTTCTAAGCTCTTGCAGATATTGGACAGTCTCCTGATATTTGTCCTTCTTTCACAAGCCCAGTGGTGTTAATAACATTACAGTAAATACCCATTATTTCATTTCAGCTTCGGCTTGCTTAAAATATACGTGGGTTTCTTGATGGAGTCTTAGGAGACTTTTGTATCATTCATAGATGATCGTTACTGCATTGTCAGCTTCACAGATTATCTTGGCTTCACTCTGTTTCCAATCCTGGGGCCACCTCACTTTCTATCTCCTCCCCTTACCCTTTAGGAAAATTGTTTGCTTGTTTTTCCCTAACTCTACACTGTTTCCAGTGGTAGTGTGCTTGCCTTCTGCTTTCCTACTGATTCAGAGTACAGGTACTATGGGCATTGAGTTGGGAGATGCATAGACCCCAGGGTCATCATCATTGCTCACTGTGCATATTCTCTCTGTATCTCCGTGGCCAGAGCTCTGAGTGGCCTCTTTCTAGTTCATGCTTTGGATAAGTTACTGGGGTTTTGCTGTCTTCCTCACGTATATTGATAATAGTCACTGCTGAGTTTTCTTTCTGGACTATCCATCTCCCTTCCTTTTCTACTGCTGCTCCAAGAAGATATCATCATTCTATCCAGTGGTTTCCATATGCAACCGTCCTGCAATATCCTCTCAGTTGGTTTTGCCCCTTTGTTGCAGGGATGGAATCATTTCTTTTCTTTGACTTGTACTTTCATCAAGGAAGTATCTCATTATATGTATGACCTTAGAATGAGTACCCTGTATTTTTCAGTCTTTTTATTTGTCAAAAAGGGTAATTAATTCTACCTCAGCCTACCCAATGAAATTTAATAAAAGCTTTTATTTAAAAATGACATGCAGAAGAACTTAAAAAGCCAAAGTGTAACTTAAGAAATTTGAATTTGTAATTCTTTTAATGGAATGTTATTTATGTTTAATGCATGTGTGTTGTTTCTGACAGGCAAATCCTGGAGGGAAGACCCTTGAGGAGAGACGCTCGAGCCTGGATGCTGAGATTGACTCCTTGACCAGTATCTTAGCTGACCTCGAGTCTACTTCTCCCTACAAGCCTCGGGCTCTGCAGGTTAGTGCAGTCCAAAGTGGCTCTCCATGTGACCAGCCGTGGACATTGTACTGTTTCCATCTTTCTTTGATCTTGGTCTAAGTTAACTTCTTATGCAATATCAGCATGTGCCGGTTAAGTGGCAGAAATGTCTTAAACTGATCTTATTAATGATTTCCTTTAAAAGAATGTTGTATGAAAATTTTATTCAGATTAAATCTCTTCTTACTCCATTGCCCCATTCTTTTTCTAGCTTTGTCTATTTGGACATTTGGTTATATATTGCTAAAATGCCCACTGATATGACTTGAAGTAATTAAGGATAAGATAGATAACTAAGGGTAAGGTGAAAGAGTCTAAGGTGAAGATCTTATGTAAAGAATAGTCCTTGTGTTGGGTACTGAGGTGGTTCCTATTCTTTTGCTGTTGTTGTCATGAGCAATGCTACAAGAGCCACATTCATGGGTATTTTCTTTGGAGCTGTTTTCTACCCTCAGACTTTTACCAGTAGATCCTGACATGGAGGAGAATGACTACTTTCTTTGCTTTTCTTTCTGAAGGTTTTCATAGTTTATACCAGCAGCAGCAGTTTGAATATCTCAGTTTTTCCTCAGATTCATCAGAATGATGGGACAGCAATTATTCTGTGTTTCTAAGGGCAAGTAGTACCCTGTGAACAGCTTTTCTTTGCAGTTTTTTGTTTACTTTGGAGCTTGATTATTTGTCTATATCTTAGTTCATTACGTGCCATTTGGAAGTGGATATTTCACTACCGGTGATCATTCCCTGCTGCCCGGGGGTCCTAAGAGAGCCATAGAAAATCTATTCAGGGTCCTATGTCTCAGAAGACAGCCATCAGAACCTTAGATACAAAATAACTGGACAAGTACTTTTGTGACTGTGCTGTTTGACTCAGGTGCGACAGTTGCTTGACTAGGTGACCATGTGTACTCTACTCTGGGTTTTACTGCGATTCCTGAGCAGCAGCTGGTGTATTGACAGTGGTTCTTTTCACAAATTAAAAAAAAAAAAAAAGCAGTCTTGCTTTTCTGCTGCCTGTCGTTGTGAGAGTTAATTGTACATAAGCTTGCAGTGCTTTCTTGTTTCCTTTCCTACAGTTCTCATGGGATTGGCAGCTGTGGCAGGGTAGAAGGCAAAACATACTAGATCTGAGCTCTTCCTTGCCTGTCTCTGCCCCTGTCTCTACCAGTCCTGTTAGTGGTAAGAATGTGATTCATTCCTGTAACTATGACCTGAACTGCGGGCGTAGAGCACACCCTGTGGGGGAACGCATGGGAACAGCAAAGTAGAAGGTCTACAGGGGGAACCTGGAAGACTCCGTCATCATCACTCAATACTCCCTAATATTGTATAAGTTAAACTATAACTGACGTGGTCAAAGTAGGAAGCAGAGAGTAATATACTTCTGTGAAGGTGATGTAATCTGACAGTTCCGGTCAGAAGGCCTGCATGCTTGGCCAGAGGGTGGATGGAATTTGATCCTTAGAGAAAGGAGGAGAATGGCTTGAGACACAGTACAACGTGGTCCAGGCTGTACTGAGATTGTGAGCACCTGGCACTGGACCGGTGAAGGCTGGAAGTAAAGACTGCATGGTTTCCTACTGGTAGCTTGCAGAAAAGTCTGTATATCTGCTGAAAACTTCAGCCTGCTTTTTGCACATAATGGGAGTACTTGAAAGGTTGCAAACGGGGGAAGCTACAGTGGATTCTGAACAAGGAACTCAGGAAGCAAGGCCATCTCTGGAATGAGACAAGGGAATGCATTCAGGTCTGAGAAACAGTGTCCAGGAAGCCATGATTGCTTTCTTATTTAGTGTTCTGTGATCTTCTAATTCTATGCGAGCAAGTACCTTAGGACTGCAAGGCCACTGACTGCCCCCAGACTCTGCCACAGTATGCTCAGATGCTTCTGTGTGCTGCTGCTTTATTTTTTAAAGAAGGGTTTGTGTTTAATCTTATTTTCCTTTCGCTAAAACTCTATAACCTAATGTATGTGCAGGAGATAATGCCGTGAGGTTTTTACTTAATATAGCTTTCATTCTTGAAGGCTATGTCTACACATGTCTCCTGTAAACCACTACATTTTAATGGGTTTATTCAGCAGTTCTGTTATTGTTTGAGCAATCTTACTGTGCATACAATCTCATAATCACTGGTACTTCGGCAACAGTTTATTGATAGTGAAGCACTTTCATGTATATTCTTACTTAAGGTATAGTTTTCTCATCTTTGAGGTACAGATGGTGCAATGATTTCTTATTCATGGGTGGGAGACTAAGATTTAGCAGGCAAGTGACTTGTCTTTGACCATATAACTACTGTGTAAGCACAACTGAATCTTAAATTTAAGCCTTTGACTGACTTTAATTTCTAAAATCAGATTGAGGGTGTCAGGTTCTATTTTTTAAAAACTTTATCATTGACGAAAGGGATGAAGTCAGTCATATGAGTAATAGTGTTCCTTGAATATCAACATTTCTTCTCATAAGAAGGAAAATGTTTAGGAGATTTAAAGATAATTATAATACCCCTAAATAGAATAAGTTCATAATTAGTATAAAATGTACTTTCCATGTGCGCGTTGCACTCAGAAATTAAAGGATGATCCATACTATTCTTGTCGGTTATTCTAATTTAGGAAAGCAAGAGTTAATTAGGAGATACAGCTCATCCTTCTGAATTATTTCCCTCTGTGTAGCTGAATTAGATGTGTTAGTATTTATTGGTTAACATAATTATATGCCATAAGAATAATAATCACACACTTAAAGTATTAAAAATATGTGCCAAGAGAAGATGATGTCTACAGTAAACTGTGTTGTGTTGTAATTAAAATGTACTTGAGAAGTCCTAGAAATGTAGACTGCTAATGTCCAACTTTGTTGTTTCTATTTTTGAACCAAGGCAAATTTCAAACTCAAACCCAGTGAATCACCTGACGCCCTGAAGTAGGCCAGTAGGTATAAGATTTCTCATTAGTCAAGCTTGTGTTATGTGTTTTCCCAAATCTGTCTCTGAATCACCTTTCAGAGGCTCCTTTGACTCAGAGATCTGGGGAAAAATGATGTACATGTGGATATTTGTACTATGAGCGGTCCTAGAGAACTCTATTCACATAACAACTCTGAACAATGTGTGAATTCTTGAAAGTAGCCTTTTCTGAAGCATTTTCATCCTTTTTTTAAAGAAGTGTTTCCCACTTCTAGATTTCCCAACACTAGCTCTGTTCATTTATTTATCTATATGTTTATTTGGGAAATATATCCTAATTCCATATCTTCATATTCTATTCTTTCACTGAACATGTACTGAGATCTTACTGTGAATTAGTTATTGGAGTTATTAAGGGTGGTGTCAACTTGACATTGCTCTACAGTAATTCCTAATTGTGTAGAAGAGATAAGATCATATGTAATTCAGAGCAACACAAATTATTGCCTCAGTGTGTTACTTATGCTACCGTGTGACTCATCATGTGTTAAAATGGTTGATATATAAAATATAGAAATATCAAGACTGTCCTTTATATCTTTCAGTGCCAGGGAAGACTATAGAGCAGGAAGCATTTGCATTCACCTGGATGCATGTGTTATGGGAAAGCCTTTGGATTCATGGTGCTATAATAACAGGAATGAGAAAGTATAGGAATGTTGAAAATGAATACTTTGAAGAATAATTTACTTTAATAGCAATATAAACCAAGTAAGTTGGAAAGTGGCATGACATGTTAAAAAATCAAATGTCCTTAGTATGTCCTTAGTATGTACCTCTTGTTCTGCCCAAGAGCTCTCAGTAAGGAGAGATTTAAGGAAGATAGTGACAGTGTTTCTGGCTGCAGTGGGTTTAGGGTAATAGCTTTAGCAAAGTTTTCATGAGATGTGTAAATATACATCCATGACACTACAAAGAGCTTTGTAATTAAACTATTTTAGTGGAGTTAACTTCCAAGAATTTAAAAGTATGTAAATCAGTGAATAGTTTTAGGCATGCAGTGTTTACATGTGGCATGGCAGAATTGCAGACCTAACATGATTGTAGAGTATCAGAGATTTGGTGAACCTCCCCAGATCTTGTGGTTGAACTCTTACTTTACAGATGGGAAGTTTTGGCCCAGAGAGGGTGAGATCATTATTCAGAAAGTCTCAGTTGGAAGCAAGCTGAAGGATTTCATTTTTGCCTTGAGTCATTGCATAGTGGTTTTCTGGGATAACAACAGCAACCAAGTTTGGGTCCATCTAACATCACAATTAGTTTATTTCTCTCTTCTGGCACATTCTTTAAAATATGTCTTGGAAATGAAACAAAGGATTGGATATATCAAAGCATAACTCTAAAGTAAACAGAAAATGTATGACAGCATGATGCCCTTGAATTAGTGTGTATGTAAGCCCCACCCATTGGACATCATTTGTTAGTACAAGTACAGTTTGGATTCTTTGGAGAAGCTACACAGGGTGTTACACTGAAATTCTTTTGTTTTAGAAGACAAGGGAGCAGGTATGGGCTCCTTGTTTTTGCAGAGCTCATCCTAGAGTGCTGTAATTCTTGCACAAGGTTGTCTTTTAGTCCCCATAGTGAGTTTGGTAGGGTTGGAATTAGTAACAATGATTTGGAGTGATTTTCAGATATATTAATGATTTACATCTAGGTGTTTACTAATTGTTCAGTTAAGTTGGGTTTGAAGATCAGATGAAATTTTCTTTAGACTATTATGATACTGTGAAATGACGTAGGTACATACATACATATATACTACATACATATGTACATATGGTACATACACACATGTATGCCTCTGCTTCCAGTTCCTACCTGATGTGGTACTCTAAAACCATGCTAATACACTAAGCAGTAAGGATGTCAGGACAGGGGAGCATATTTTATTTCAGTGTTATTCTGTTTCACTTTGGTTGCTGACTGAGAACTCCTTAATCCTTGGCTATTCTGAGTGGCAGATATCTTTTGTCATAATGAGATGACTCTTCATGGGTTCCTGCATGGGGACTGGTCACCAAAAAGACCCAGTCATGATGAGAACCTTTGAACTTTCAGCTCTACTCTTTATAATCTAGGAAGCACAGAGGACCTGGAGATGCAGTTGATAATAGACTGTGCCTATGTGATAGACACCATAAAAATCTCTAGAGATGGTGTTCTGAGAGCTTGTCAGTCAGTCAGTGAGTATATCCATATGCTAGGAGAGTGGCGTATCTCAGCTGCACAAGGATTTGGAAACCTTCCAGATCTACCTCTGAGTACCTCTTCTGTTCATCTGTACCCTTTATCGTAGCTTTGAAGTGCACTGCTAAGTGTAAGGAAGTGTTTTCTCAGTTTGGGGAGCCATTCTAGCCAATCCTCAAACCTGGCAGTTAGGCTAGTTTCTTCAGTTTGTGAGCAAGCCAGACAAAATATGGGCGACCTGGTGGCTCATGATTTGCCATGGATTTTGAAGTAAGGACAGTGTGTGGGATTGAACTCTTAACCTGTGGGGTCTTGTCTTGGTTACTTTTCTCTAGTGGCTGACACAAAATACCTGATGCCCAAAATGAAGGAAGGAAAGGTTTATTTAGCTTGCAGTTTGTGCAGGTTTCAGTCCACACAGGGCTGGCTCCAAGGCAGAGCAGCACATGGCAGAGGGCAAAGGTTCATGGCAGCAAATCAACAAGAGCAAAAGGGAGGAGTGGCTGCAAGCAGCCTCTTTCCCTTCCTTACAAATGCTAACTACCCGCCCCCAGGGCGGGTGGAGCACTCACACCCATAATCCCAACACTGGACCATGGATCAATCATAAACTCTACAAGCCCACCTCATGGCTGCATGTGTCTTTGGGGGGGACACCCAGACACAAACCATAACAAATCCTCAGAAACTGTAGGTACATGATATCATAATTGAATTGACTTCTAGAAAACTCACCTGGATAAAGAAAATTGTTCAATATGTGAAAAAAAAAAATAATGCGGTCAACATTGAAGACTTGGTAAGTCATTTGGTTATAGAAAAACACTGGAGAGATTTTCAGGCTCAGGGTAGGATTGGATGGGGCATATTTTGGTAGCTTTGTCTCCAGTTCACCAACAGGAAGAGCACTGTGTTCTGAGTGCCTTGAGGTCACCTCTAAGCTCCCTTGATTTAAACTTGGCCATGCTAACAGTTTGAGATTCTTTCTCTTTGCTGTTACTGTGTTTCTAAAACGGGCCTGGCAACTACAGTGTACTCCCCCTGTGCAGAGATACAACGGTGCTTGGTTGTTTCGGTTTTACAGGAATTGCATTCCAGCTCATAGCAACAGTCCCTGCAATCCTTCCTGTTTCATTTTGGGGTTATTACCCTGTGTCTGGAGTTCGCTTTAAAGACTGGAGTCTTTGAAGTTTTGAGCTGATCCTTTCCAAATGGTCTTTATTCTGTTAAGTGACAACTTTAGCCTCAGCATTGAAAACATGTTAAAAATTATTATAAGTTCTTAGTCTATGTGAAACCGACTTTAAGTGTTATGTAGTCGTAGGGCTACATCTAATTGCAATCTGAAGGTTCCCACACTAGGCTTCCTTCCCAGAGCAATGTTCTAAGAGGTACAGTAATCCGAAATTATTTCAGCGTTGTATGTGTTGTACTGAAAGCTTTTTGTTAGGAATTCATGGGCCTGCGGGCTTGGATGCAGTGGAATCTGGGTGGAGGCTTGTGGTGCCGTGGATGATCTGCTCTCCTGCTCTCCGTGTTCTAGCTTGCAAAAGCCATGAGCAGCTGCAGGGGAGATTAATTAGTAATTAAATTTTTAATATTTCATATTATTCAGCGCAACACAAACATGTAGGCTACTGGGAGATGAAAGCTGCAACATGCTGTTACTCAGAGATGAGACACTGTCCCTGCAGACGACGGGGGACTTTGCTGATTTTCGGTTAGGCTTTGTGAGACCTGCGATAGACCTGGGGATCACTGATGAAATGACTAGGTCTGGATGGTGTCCTCTGATGGAATTTAGGAGCATACCAAGATTTGTTGAGACATGGATTTCTTTGTATCTCTGCACTGTCTGCTTATTTTGGTTTTCTTTAAGCTTGATGGCAAATTTGAAATATTGTAGAAGCGTCATGGGTAAGATTTTAACTGAAATACAGTGAAATTAATGTGCAAAATACCATTTGAGAACATGTTCCAACTTCCCAGGATGAACATAATCATTATGTACTGCAAAGATGTACTAATAAAAATTAAGAAATAAAAAATACCATTTTATAGGGAAAAAGACATCGAATTCTTTTTAATGCCCACATTTATAGGATCTTCATTAATTTGAATTAGTCTGTACATGCCAGAGGACCTCAACAGTTAAATAACAATGAGGTGGGGGTGGAGGAGTGCTTTGCTGACTCAATTGCATGCCATAGGGTTGATGACAAGTGATTTATTTTCAGATTGCATCTAATTACATCTGAATAACATCCATACCTCTTATTTCTTTTCTTAAAAGGTGGTGTTAGTCTTTGTGGCACATGTGACTAAGAAAGTCAGTTTTTAAGCTTTTGAGGGTCATGAAATGTAACATTTTCAGAATGAAAGTGTCTTTAAACATTCCCCTTTGTGTCATTGCTGTTCTGTAGCACTTTTGCACAGAACGCCCATTTCTTATGTGCCAGTGTGAGAGTCTGCTCTGGGTATATAGCAGCTCCTCGCAATGGCAGAGGTGGAAGCCAAGCCGTAGCTGATGAAGAGTATCACAGAGTATTCATTCTGCTGAAGCCTGGGAGGTGGAGTGACTTCCGTGGTACCTCCTCCAGGGGCCCAGTGGTAGCCTTTTACTGTAATTTGTTTGCTGGACCTTGATGGCTTTTTGGCTCCGAGATGATTGCATTACATTACACTGAATCACTCAATCCAAGCCTTGGTTTAGAAAGAAACGCACAAAGCTGCCTCTTGAGTGTTTCTATTTTACAACAGCATCTTAGTGGAAATAATTAGCCCCATGTCCATGCAGAAGCACACATCACATTTGCAAAATTAGACAGTGTTCTTGTCAGGACTAGTTTCCCTCTTTCTCTATTCCTCTCCCACTGTTTGAATATCTATTTCAGTAGTAGCCTGGTTCTGAAATCCCATGGTCGTTTTCTTTTCTTTTTTTTTTAAATTTGAGAAACAAACAAACAGCAAAATACAAATGCAGCTATGTTTTTTAATCAGAATGATTAAAGTTAATCATAGAAATTACACAGCATTAATGTGTTTTGAGAGAAAAAGCTATACCCCTGGTAATCAATAGTCGTGGTTTTGTCCATTTTGATGTCCATTTTATAAACTTTATAGCCAAGCAAATATGATAATAATAATGATCGCTCTAGACAGAAGCTTGGAGATGTTTAATAAACAGTGCTACATATCACCATTTGGCATGGTGAGGAGCTGCTTAGCCCCCTGTGCAAAATGGTACATTGGTGTTTAACCGCTAAAGGTATTGGATGTGCTGTGGAAAATTACCAGGGAAATCAGACATTATCTTTCAGTGGATATATTAACTACAGATATAAAGCTTGTTCTGGAAACTGCGATTGCACTGAAATAAAAAATACAAGTTGGGCACGTGTGGCCGTTAATCCAGCAGTTATAATGTTTGTCTGGAAGTGCAGACATGATCACTTACGCATTGTGGAAATTCATCTCTTTGCTTTGGACTCTGGTCCTGATCATTGCCATCCTGCGGCTTTGTGCCCCGCAAGGACGTTGTGTCCATCACACTGTGCTTTCTTCTACTGAATCACAGATTACTCAAGTATAGAGTAACATTCTAGACATTTTACTCATGGTACACACCTTATAGGGACAATATGAATTGCAGAATCCCTCAAATTCAAGCAAAAAGGACAATGAAGTCCTAGGGGCAAGATTATCATTTTTTCCTGGCACGTAACAGGGACACAAGTTTATGTTTGCTGAATACTGAAGTGAATATTATCATCAAAGCTAGACTTTTGCTTAGAAGTATGAAGAGAGTCCAATTCTGAATTGAGATGGAGTTTAGTGGATGAAAAAGTTACATCTGCTCTCTGATTTTTCTATAATAAGCAGATATTTACACTAATAAAGTAGAACAGCTGAGGTGAATGATTTTATTTCAGAGCAACCTAATTGTCCTCACTAGTTAATCTCAAATCTCTAGTTCCCTTCATTACCTTTTATCACTGGAAGGCAATGCACTTTGATTAGAAGATGGTGTCGCCGTGGGTTATGATTCAACATTACATCCAGTTTCTTACCATGGGTGAAATAAGAAATAAAGTACAAGTCTTGCTTTATCCTTTCCACGGGATCATTACTATTTCCTAAACAATGACCAATGTAAGTTTCTTGAATTCTTTGACAGGGTTTAAAAGTTAACAAGCTGATCCTCTGATGTAGGCTTCTTTTGTGGGAAATAAATGAAATAAAACACTGCAGAATCATTATGTCCTTTTTTTTTTTTTTTTTTTCTTTAACTGCCAGGGAGTTCTACCTTGTTAAAAGAAGTTTCCAAGATTTGTCTTCTCCCTTCTGTACAGATTATTTTTGGTACCCCTTGACCCAGTGTTTAAAATGTGAAGAGTGTGTGCCAGTATCTTACACAAGCAGCACAAATAATCTGCTTGTGACAACTTGATTTTCTCAAGGCACTCAAAGCCAGGAAGCAAGTTGTATAAACAGAATCCAGGATTACTTAATGTTGCATTTGTTATTAGTTTTAGAGTTTCTTTTCTAACCAAGTGGGTAGAGTATAGCTAAAATCATGTTTGACTTTGTTTACAGGGAAGGCTGGATTACAGTCACTTGTGGATAAGAGTTCACACCCAGCAGGGGGTGGGGAGGCATGGAGACTGAGGTTGGTCTGTTTGCAGCTGTGCTGGAACCGCTTCCTGGATAGACAATTCATGGCCATCAATTTTCTACCATTATTGGTCATATCAGATAGGTCAAAGGGAAAGAAATGGGAGAATTTATGACTGAATATATATATATACATATATATACATATATATACATATGTGTATACATATATATGTGTATATATATGGTAACTGAGTTTTATCTTAAAAAATTTGACTTGTGAAGTAGGTCTTGTTGAGAAGCAAGGTGAGATTCCAGAAGGTGGCTTTGTGTGTGTGTGTGTGTGTGTGTGTGTTTTCAAGAGTTGTTTAGATTTTCTTGTTCATTGATTGCTTTATTCACTTACATATTCTTTTATTCATTTAATACAAATACAGCCTGAAGCCTCTGTTGACTTGTATTAAAAAATTCTCATTACATGGAAAGATATCCTGTGCTCATTTCTTGGAAGATATATGTGGATCTCACCATAGCTGGATTTAAGGTTTGATGTAGTCCTTATCAGAATCCCAGATGGGTTCCTTGCACCAACTGGCAAGCTGATCCTATAACTAAGGGACATAGAATCAGGAAAACAATCTAGAAAAAGATGAGGAAAGACAGAACATTCACACTGCCCGTTTCAAAATGTATTACAAAGGGATAAGAATCAAGCAATGTGGCACTGACAGAAAAGGCCTCATATTTTATTCTTCTTTTTCTATGAAGAGGCAAATCCTAGGCACAGAACGATCATTGTTTACCAGTGACTGAAAAGAATAGAGAATGGAATGACAGCTAGTGGTCACCAGATATCTTTTGGAAATGATGAAAATATTCTGGAATTAGATGTGTCATTGGGGGGCCGGGGATTTAGCTCAGTGGCAGAGCATCTACCTGGCAAGCGCAAGGTCGTGAGTTCGATTCCCGGTACTGGAAAACAACAACAACAACAAAAAAAATAGATGTGGTATTGGTTACACAATTCCTTGAACATACTATGAACCACTAAAACTATGCATTTTTAAAGAGTTGTTTGATGGCATGTGAATTATGTCATAACTAAAATTTTTAAAAACAAATAAAACAATTTTATATTGAGCAACTTATCTTAAATATACAGATGATCTAGGGAATCAGTCGCAACCAAGGTTTATAAACTACTAGGGGGAAATGTATACTAATAATCACAGTACCAAATGTCAGTCCTGAGAAGGAAGAACATAAAGGATGCTACTTGAACAACTAGATGAAGAAATCTCCCTATGTGATCATAGAAGCTCTAGGTCTCTTATTCCTGTTTGGGAGGAATTATCAGCTGAAGAATTTGACTTCTATGTAGCTCTAAAGAGCCAAGACCACTATTTAGATACTGAGGAAGGCCGTTACTAATATAAAGTCAATAATTTTCTAACACTAGTGGCAGCTGGAGTTCAATGTCGACTACCTTATAATATGGGAAGTTGTCTTTTAGTAGGAGCATTTTAAGTAACTTTCTGGCATTTACCAAGTGAGGCATTTAAACTCTCTAAACACCAGTGTTCTAAGTTGATAACACATCTCAGAACTGACCTGAGGATCACAAAGAATACTGGATCTGTGTTTACTGAGTGAATACTATCTTTTACCCAGTAAACCCTATTACTGTTCTTCTCCTCACCAGGACCATTATCAAATGAATTTGGCAATAATGCTGGGAAAGGAATTCAAACAACAGATGGAAGAAATGATGCAAATAATGATGGGATTTCTGGTTGTTTGATTCTAACATTATAAGAATTCTCATTCTTGGGCTTTTCTGTTACCCTATGAAACTTGGAAGAGAGCACAGATGACCTTGATTCTCTTTCTGACCCCCAAAGTGATTGTTTCTATGCCTACAGCACACTACTCTGCCTCAGTCATGGCTCTGCCCTTTTGCATGATAGCTGGTGTAGGTGTCTCATTTGTTAGAATTGCCATGGATAAGAATTGCCAGTGACCTTGGAACACAGCCGTTAAGGGTTCCAGTACAACTCTGATGAGCACCCAAAAGGGTTGCAGCAGAAGCAAGGAAGGCCAGAGCTGAGGGACACTTTGCTTAGTCAGACTTTCAAAGAACATGCCATTCCTTAAAAACTTACAAGAGAGAAAACATGATTAGATTATCTAGATGCAATGCTTTGAAATAACATAAAAGGTCAGAACTTTCATGATTAGCCAACATATCTAATGGCTAATTATATCCCTCCCTCGGATTGTATATTATTACTTGGATTTATGGAATTAGATAAGCTTTCATAGCTTTGAATTGTTAAGACTTTTGCCCTCTATTGAAGACAAACTATACTTGTGTTCCTTTTGTGGTTTTGTTATTTCACTAAAGAAGATGATGTTTTAAGTATCTGTTGGAGTTGATGGGAATTATTATATGTAACCAGAGGTCATATCTGCAAACTGAGGAGTCAAATTTATGATTTTCAGGATAATTTGAACCCAAATTCATCATGCTCAAGTTAGAACTCATTTTACATGGTTTAAAACTACTGAAGAAGCAATGCATTGTAGAATTAAAATAATAGATAAGACCAAAGTACTTTGGATTCAACTGTATCACTTGATAGATTTCTCCTGAGATAAGTAACTTCAAGTTTTTGTGCCTCTGCTTTTTCATCTATGTCACGAAGATATTTATAACATCTACCTCCTCAGATTGCAATGGGGACATTAGTAATCTAAACAGTAGTTTATAATGAGTTACCACGTGTAAAGCACTTAAAAGAGTGTTTGGCATATAGTTAGCACTATATATATTAGCAGATCGTATTGGGAGTTGGATGCTTATTTTTAAATTGTCTGAGTTATTGCTTTTATGTAAAAAGATTGATTTATAAGTTTTATGTGTGGTGTCCTAGCCGAGACTCTCAGAGAAATTATCTCATTTAAATTGGGCATCCTCCTTACAATTTCCAAGGACGAGTAGTCGTCTTTGGGCTTTGTCCAGTCTCTTTGGTTATGTCACTGATTTCTAATACTTAGATTCAAAAGCCAGAGCAGGAGCTACAACCAGTCTTGTCCTATCATCAGGTAGATGAATGAATCATCATCTGTTTCTGAAGATTACAAGGTAATCCTGTCTATGAGTGGCCCAAGTTCACTTTAAAACAAAAATTGGGACTCAGATCATGAGCTTGTTACACTTTAATAAGCCTATGATTGATCTGTTTGTGTACATTATTCTTTTTATACCTCATCTTCTCAGAAATGAAAGCATGTACAACAATGATTCAAGGTATTATTTATCTGAATGACCTTTTTATCCATGGATTGCTGGGCTCGGCCCTGATCCTAAGCCAGTAGTCCTCGAGTGGGGTTCAGCAGTTTGTATTTCTAAGAAGTTTCCAGCTGCGTGGACCTCACTTTGAAAACCCTTCAAAAACTGTTTCTCAGTCAAGCATCCCTTCCTTCATTGCTCATTCCACAGCTGTACATCCCTGATCCTCATTGGAGCCACCAATAGAATAGCTTTAGAACTTTATGTTCTAAAGAAGGACATTAACTCAAAGAATTACTTTCCCTGGATACATGGAACATTGATAAAATCTGAAGGTGCTATTAAAAAAAAAGTAGATGTGTAACTGCAGTTTCTAAAATTTTAAATCTATTTTAATAAATTAACACAAAAAGGTAGATTATGGTGAAGGCCAACCTTTTGTTATGGGACTAATTCATGCTTCTAGTAGAAATTCTGTAGAATGTTATCTGTAATTCTGGACTAGAATTTAGGTTTAGAAATCTAGAATTATTTCCAGCTCTACCTCGCTTGGAATTATGTCAGTTATTTTATCTATCAGCACCTCATTTTCCTTACTTGTGATATTAATACCTCTGCTTATCATAGATAGTTTTATAAGAAATAAGTGGTACACTGCAGTAAAGTGCTGTGTAAACTATAAAGTGCTGTACAAATGTTATTTTTCCTACTCCTCTCAGTTATCAGATGCAGTATAATGTTAAACATAATGTATTTTATGATAGGCACATCTTCAGCTTAGCTGGGTAAATATTGATTATTCTGTTTTCAGGGAGGAAATAGTGCATGATGAACTACTCACATCTTGCACAGAATTCTTTCATTTCCTTCTTAAATTGCATTCTTTCCTAATCTGCTTTTTAAGGTAAATAATTAGAAGCTGATCGTTCAGCTTCTTATGCATATAAGCACTTTTATACATGTGAGAGGCAGTCACACACATGAACATATATTGTTTATTTTCTTCCTAATATCCTTTTGCTTAAAATAAATCATAGGTCATATGATTAAAATAAGCAGTCTTCCAACGTAGCTTGGTGATAGGATGTTTGCTTCGTTTGTGCAAGGTCCTGGGTTCAGTCCTTAGTACTGAAAAAAATTTTTTAAACAATTGAGTTCTTATTTTGTCTGAAATGCTTTCCTTTCGTTTTGGCATTTGGCATTGGAAAGAAAACTGAACTGAGCCAAAAGCAATGGATTCTCTTCCCAGCTGTGCAAGCAAAAGGTTGTAAGTCAGTTCCCTCTAAGCTTCAAGTCCCCTAGTCTTTTCTCATTCACTCTACTGTCAGTGCCTATGACCTTGGTGGTATAAGGCAGCTTCTAGACACTGTCTCCTGTCTCGTTGAGGAAGTTCTTGGCTTGCCTGTATTCTAGTAAGATGTTTTCCTTTTCGTGCCTCAGGTCTGACTGCTGTTTGCATTTCCTCCTGATGCAGTACAGTTCTTCCATATCTGTCCTGTATGATGTGCCTGGTCATCACTGGAACTTTGGGTTTCTCAGGGCAGTGTTTCTGTGAGTGTGACCGCTGCTCTAAGAAGACTTTTACCATTAATTCCCTGGTGTAGAGACACTGAGATATTATGTGGCTGAGAGTCGGACAGGAGTGCAGTGTTATTGTGAGTTTCTCCCTCCAGTGAGCCTCAGAAGACCTCCCTTATTCATGCATACAGAGACGTATTAGTTCTTTTTCACAGTACAGGAAATTGCTTACAAACAGCAGCTTAAAAACAGATTTTTTTAATACAGTTCTTTGCAAGTCAGGAATGTGGGGATGGCTTCGCTGCACCGTCAGCGTCGTCACAAAGGCTGCCTTCCGGGGAATGGCCCAGAGTTGACTGAAAGGTCTGCTTCTAACTCAGGGGGTTGCTTGCAGGTTTTGCTTTCTCATAGGCTGTCAGAAAGTGGCCTGAGTTGCTCGCGGGCTGTGGGCCCCTAACTGCTCTCCATTTCGTGCCTTGTAGACCTTTCTGGCATGGTCACGTATTACATCAAAGCAAGGGGGCTGAGGGAGCAATAGGCAGAGTGTGCTCCCGGGTGAAAATCATAATCGTTTGTAACCTAAACGTGAATGCAACGCCCCATGCCCCTTATCACATTTTGGTTCCTAAGGAGACCTTGACCAAGATTAGCCCATGCTCGTGGACTGGACATGATGCAAAGGTAGGATCTGGGATGATGCGAATTTTAGAAATCTGCCTGCCTTGGAAGAGGGTGAGGTTAGACTCACAGTTAACAGGGATTTGATGAAAATAGGAGTCCTCTTGTCCAATCAGGTAGTTGTGTCAAGTTAAGAAATAAAATAAAGGAGGTAGCTGGGGTACCAGGACAGGAATAAAATATGGCAAAGGCAACCTGGACTGAAAGGTACGGACAGATGTAGGTAGAATTCCAGTCTTAGAATATTAGAGTTGGATCAGATCTTTTGATCTAACTATGTCATTTTCCTCAAAAGATCCAAGACCTTGAGAGGGCATTGCTTCAGCCTGAGACTGTAGTCAATCCAAGAATGCAAACAAAGTGCCTACCCTCTTCATTAGGTGCAGAGTGTTAGCTGCTACCATGGACACAGCTGTAGATGCGGAGTAAAAAGACCAGGACTTGAACCTTTCTATTTGCCTTTGAGTAGCTGTTAAAGCTAAAAGATGTTTGAGATGTAGTTACCTGCCTAAAACACAGAACTCTTATATGTCATATCTGTGTTATTCTCTGATGAACAAATTAGCCCTCATTTATGAAAGTGCTTTACCAATTGCAAAAGCCTTTAGAAAAAGGCATGCCGTTATTTAAAATAATTTCTGTAGTTTGAGGCTAAGCAAGCAGCCTCTTTAACATAAAGATGGGTGCCAGGTTACATGTAAATATAGTTGTGGTTAAGCCTAAATCTGTATTGGTAATGTACTGTTGCATGATGAATTTCCCCAAAACTTACTATTGTTGACTTCATTCAGCTTCTGTAGTGTACCACAAGGATAGTTTTTTTCCAGAGTGTGAAGTCAGTTCAGATGGCTTACTGGGATGAGGGCATTCATTTTCAAAATGCTTGGCTCATGTCTCGCAGGCTGAGGATAGGAGCTCAACTAGACCTGTGCTTCAGGGGCCTGGGCTTCTCTTCATGTGAGTCTCTTCACAGGGTACTAGGTCTCCCTACAGCCTGGGGACTGAGTTTCAACACCAGGAGTCACAAGAGGGCAAGGGGAAGATGCATACATCTTTATGACCCAGTTTTGAGAGGCATATTTAGTGTCCTTTCACCCTACATGGTTTGCTGAGGTAGTAACTAAAGCCTCCCTTGGTTAAACTCCATTTTCGGCTGGAGATGTAGTAAGATTCTACAAAAGCATGTGGGCAGAGATACTGTTGGAAAGCACAATCCGCCATTTATTGTTGTGTCCTGCATTAGGTCACGTTTCATTCTATCATATGCTTAAAATATGTCAGGCACATAAGTTTCACATGCGAGTTCATTTAATGCTCATGAAACCCTCCTGAGATAGTCATTCTGAATTTTACAGATTAGAAAACCAAGGCACAGAGCTATTCAGTACCTTATCCTAGGCTAAACCATCCCAGAAGTGGCAAAGTTCAAATTTAATCCCAGGTCATTGCTTCTGAAGCCCATCCTTTCAGTCCCTCTGCCAGCTCGTTTCTGATTTTATCTCTACCTGTTTTTCAAATCATATTCAGGCCATTCTCGTACCTATCACCTGTTTGCATCCTCATCTCCCTCTCTCTACTAGAGACAGTGGGAGTCAGGATGGGATAGCACCACCGTTGAGAGAAATATCTCTGTACCGGCCCCAGGGACTCCACGGTGAATTCCAGGAGATCTGAAGAAAACAACTTAACCTTTCACTGGTTCCATGCAGGGTTTGTAGTTTCTATAATGATTTTGTCTTCAATTTAAAAAGAATTATGCAGTCTGGGGAAATTCAGGGATGGAAAATGAAGAAGAGGCTAAAAAAAAAAAATGAGAAATAGGAGCCAGTATTTGAAAATGAATGAAATAAAGAAAGCATCTATTGTCTTTTTGCAAAAGTTTCCCTGCCTGGTATTCCACCTGGTGGTCTCTTCAATCAATTAACTCTTGTGTATTGGGTTTTTGTTTTTTTAAATCATAGTCCTGCCTAGAAGTTGATAAAACCATGGCTACTTTTGTGCTTGTGTGTAACAATTATTAAAACTTATTTATTCATAAACATCTTCATCTTCACTGAACTAACAGTTGTTGATCCCCCACTATATGCAGGGCATTGCGGATTGTTGTTGTTGTTGTTGTTAAGGAGAATTGAACTCAGGACCTTGTGCTTGCCAGGCAGGTGCTTATGCCACTGGGCTATATCCCCAGCGCTGGCATTGCCATTTAAAGTCAATTAGAACATAGTTTTTACCCCTCCCCTCCGCATACTTTACTTCAAATACAGGAAGCGGGTGTATGAGCTGAGAGTGGTTGGATTATGACTAATGTGATAATGAATGTATGCACAAGGTTCTATGGACTCCTAGAGGATGGTACTCTGATACTCAGCTGTAGAGGTCAGCGGAGGCTTTTCTGAGATGACTTTTAAGCAGATAGCTCATAGGAGCTGGAACTGCTCGGCAGGGTTGAAGCTCAGGAAATGTAGTGCCAGCGTCGTCACAAGATAAGCTGGAGAGGAAAGCAGGTAGTTATGTGGCTGCAGTTCATTCCCTCCTCTGACTTCCTGTCTGCCTTCCATACACGGCGATGACTGTGCACCAAGAACCTCAGACAGCAAACATGCACAATATTAAATTTCTCTGTAATCCTTCTGTCTGCCCCTAGTGCAAATAAGCCAGTGCCAGTACCTTGTCTGAAAACTGTCACAGCGAGAACCACAAAGTCCAGTATAGATTCCTTGTAAAATGCTACCAATCTTAGCTCACCAGGTCCAGCAGTTTCATCCTTCTTTCCTCTGACATCCCTTTTTTATAGAACTGCTGGGTCTGGCTACCACAAAATCATGTGGTAACCTGTATGATTTGGAAATGTTTTACTGCATGCTTTTTATTACTTAGCACTTGCGAATAAGTTTTTAACTCATCTGATATGTGATGAAATTGTGACTCAGAAATGTGAAAGCATACCTTCATTTACACAGAACAAGTATTGTAAAAGCCGCTCGTTAAATTCCAATTGCTTTCTCCAAACCTCAACATATTTCTAGCACATTAGTAGTCCTCCATAGCTAGGAACTCTTTAAATGAACACTCGATTGGAGGTTTCATGTGTAAAGTGGTTAAAATGGAGCAATTCTGGCTGACATGCAGAGTTATGGCTCCAGGGCATGGCTGAACGTCTTGTTTCTCACTTGAGACTACTCTAAGGCCTTGCCATCCCTAGTGGATAAAAAATCCACTCCATCATGGGATGCTCAGTCTTCCTGCTTTACCTTGAGACCCTCAGGAAAGACCTGTCTGTGGTGGAAAGGAAGCCACTGTCCATGCAGACTTAGTGTTTTCTCATGGATCTTGCTTCCTAACAGTTCCCAAGGATCAAAGCCCAGACTTGGAGAGAATAAAGGATGATATCATCAGAAGCTGATAAGAACAATAAGCATAAGACAAAGCATGTGACCTCTGTTCTATTCGTGCTCCCTCCTTGCTCTTCGGGTTTTAGCAGTCAAGCTGCTGACTTCTCTTTTGCCAGGTGTTTTCAATAGTAAACTAGGGATAAAACGAAGAGGACCGCAAGTATGAAAAATGTCAGCCATTGTCTCTTTTGTCCTGAAAGGATTAGGACAGATTCGGTTTGAATCTTAAAAGGAGGAAGGAGGGCAGGTTAGAAACTAGGAGAGGACATAGATGACAGCAGTGGCAGAGACCTTTTCACAAGGCTATAGGTTTCAACTTTCCTGTGTTCAGTGATACATAGTGGGAAGGAGTTTTGGAGGCCTTACGGATCCAGTCCTGAGTCTTACAGAAAGCAGCAGTACCTGGGCTCGGATTGACCTGGCCCACCCACTGCTACTCTACCTCCCTCTAATGGAGTAGATCATAGAAAATAAATTCCTAGGAAGCAGTAGGCTCTGCTTGGTCTCCTTCTTTGGTTGCCTTCAAACACCAATTGCTTGACACTAGGGTTCAGACCTCATTGAGAAGACTTCCACAGTAATGACAAGGAAAGACACTCCTTGATTCACTGATTTAGTAACAAGAGACCCTACTGCTGTTCTTAAATTATACTTGATGTTTGAAAGGGTGTCCACTTTGTAAGGTGTTCTAATAAAAAAGGTTCCCATGTAAGCCAGGTGTTGGTGGACAGGTGAAGGGAAGTGTGTATTTCTTTGTTTTGTTTCATTCATTATCAACTCTTTTATTTTTGTGGTTTGGAGCAAAATCATATCATTTTGCAAAGGAGATAGGAATAAATAGGTACAGGCTCTCACTCTATTCTTGGTCCCTGTTCTTCAGTTTCTGGCAATAAAAGGCCTTATCGGTATGTGTTGAAATATTAATGATAAACATTAATTTCTACTTTTCTAGAAATAGTTTATGATCTCGGTTACTATATTAACACCATCAATTGAAACACTCTCATGGGGCTACCCTTTTGTGTAGGTCTCAGCTGATGCCGTCATTCCACAAGGGACTGTTATGGCAAGAGGAAAAGGCTGCTGTTTTGGTACTTCGGTGACCAAGATACTTCAAATGGCATCATACTTTATCAGAATCTTAGCTGAACCCCTTAACTGGCCTCCTCTATAATTTCCTAATGGAACAGAACTCCTTCACTAGAAATAGGAATTTGTGCCCTTTGCTTTCTATATCAAAGTGTTTGAAATATCAAACCGAAAAGAAAAGAAAAATTGTTTAAAATCTTTTGGAAATAAGCTACATGGCCCTGACCTTAGAAATTGTTTATTTTTGTAAGTGAAGTCTTAGTAAAGTGAACGATAATTCACCCATCGCACTCAGAGGTGTGACACTCCCTGCGCCAAGGGCCTGCGTGGCTGGGTAACATCATGGGACAGCATCTTGGTGAGCGCACTTCGAAGAGGGAAGGATCAATCACCTAATGAGACCAGAAGACAGAGCGCATGTGGAGTCCCAGGCGAACCGTGCTAATCCCATTGAGGGATGTTATAGAGAGCCCTTCCTGGTCTTCATCGCGACCCAGGAAGTTTATATTTGTATTCCCAGGGAAAAGTTATTGGAATGCTAGTGAGTTAATTCCAATCTACCACTTCCAGTGCAACCCAGAGTGAGAATAAAGACACTAAAGCGTATTTGTAGTTATGGGGAGCCAAGGGGTCCTAAGTCCAGCTACACACCAATGGCTAACCAGAACAAAGGCCTCAATCTAGGGCCAAACCCAGGTTTTATTAATTCGTGAAGAAGGGAGTGGCTTGAGGATGAGTGACTGCGTGGTGGGAAGTAGGTGAGTGCTGTGAGCTGGACTAGGTGGGAGGCCTGAAGTCACCTCCGCAATATGAAGAGAGAGAGATACGCAGAGAGTAGTCTGCATAACACAACTGAGGCAGTATCTAATGTTTTGAGGTCGGTGCTTCAGCTCTGATGTGTAATCTTCTATGCCCTGGGAAGTCATAGCCTGTCATCTCCAGGCTCAGTCCCAGCCCACAGCGTGGAACACTGCTCTCCTTCCGCCCAGCTCACATACATTTCAGAGCTAAGAGGGCAGGAAAACACTTTCCTGTCCTCTTCGCTACATATCAGCACCTCAAAGACTACATATCAGACTACACATCAGCACCTCAGCTGGACCTGTATGCATTGCTTAAAGCCAACTGAAGGGATAAGGAAAAGTTCTAGCCAGCTCTGCACACATCGCTGCATGGATGTAGGGCCAGGCTCCGCCAAAATGGGGACAGTTGCTCCTCCTTCAAGAAGAGTCTCCTAGATGGCTCTCCACAGAGTGTGCCTCCAGTGACCCACTGACTTCCCAGTGCACCCATTTCTTCGAGGCCCTACCCCTCCCTCGCATGGCTACGCTGTGCATTGAGCTTCCTCAAGAGGCATCGTTGGGGTACACACTAAACTGTATCCATAGCGCCTTCGTGGGAAAACTTCTCTCAGATTTTGGAAATGAGATCCTGGCAGCAGGGCATCTAGTAGCATAGGACAATGAAGAGATAGCTGTTCCTTTGAACGGCAGCTCATTGACCTTATAATTGCTGGGGCTGATGTAACCCATGTGAGGAGATAAAATGACATCCGCCTATAGTCACCCAGGAGCAATGGCCTGTTTCCTGTGAGATCTCCAAGAAATAGATCTAGGAAGTGTGATAAAAGTATTGGCTCTGCTTCCCTGGGCCTTTAATGTAGGAGTGGTCAGTTAACTTGTGCACTTTATTCAAAAAAGATTTGTCATGCAGGCGAGCTGGTGAATCCAAAGAACATAGTCCATTGAAAGATTCATCTGATAGAACGGGGAAATGGAGATTTATTGTTCATTCAGTTCCAGTTACACTGTTATATTGTTCCCCTGCAGACAGGAACAAGTACACAGGATATTCACTTGTAACCCCACCAAGGAGGAATCAGCCCTAAAGAGATGGCGTCAGGGTGGTGTTCAACGCCTGAGCTTCTATGGAGTGACTCACTTGTGTAAAAATGTCTTGACACAGATAAAAATCATGGTGCCCACACTGCATCTGATCACAGAAATGTTAATGCAGAGTAGCAAGCTGGCTTTGATCTGCATGGGATTACAGTCTGGGGGATAAAAAGGGGGGTGTATTTTTAAAGGTCATCTCTACTACTGCTGAGAAAACAGAGTATCACGTTCCCTGCATCTGTGAGCTTTCACGTCAAGAATAGGAAATGAGTATCTTTGAAGGAAAAGTGCAAGTTGTTTTCCATGTGTGAATGTGATCCTTTTTTTAAAAAAATGAAATATTTTTTCTGGAAGACTTTGGCATCCTGAATACTTGTCCCTTCTATGTTGCAGCTGATGATACTAACACCCACTCTAGTGCATAAGGAGGAAGAGCCTTCAGCTCCCTACTTTATGTGTTAATTAATGTGACATAATTCTTTTGGAAACACCACACAATCTCAAATGTGACTTCTTTCCTAACTTGCAAATAGAGTTAACAACAGTGAAATATGTCCTGTAAACACACTCAGAGAGAGTTTATCTGGAATGAATGGAAGTTAAATTCTCACTAATTCATAGAAGCAGAAGAACCTGCAGGGGTGAGACTGCTTGTCTGAAACCATGCAACTAAGCGGTGGCACTGCCTGAGCCAGAACTATTGTCACCCGATTCCCAGTTACTTTCTTTCTAGTCCAGCACAGCTGCCTCCGAGTTTAACACTCCATGACTCACAATCCAAATCTATGGTGACATATAATAGTTTACTTTGATTCTAAATCAACAGACTGCTTTTAGAAGTGCTTACACTGCTACATTACTTTTTTCTATGTTATTAAATCCTTCAAGTGGAGTCCTATTTCTAGGCCTTCAATGAGAGTATCCAGAGGAGTCCTGTATTTGTGATAATGACATATGTATTGATGACTTGTTGGGTGGCAAGTTGTCTTCCAGGAGGTGAAAGTATATTTAAGAGTCAAATAAAATGTTTTTCTTTAAATAGTTTATATTCCTGTAAGAGAGGCATGCTAAGCAGAGAAATGTGTAAACATGGAAGTCCAGTTAAATGTTATCAAGAAAAACAAATGCAAAATACAAGAGAAGGAGAGGTCCAGTGGGAATGAAGTAATAGTCACCATTTTACCTGAAGTGGTTAGACAAAGTCTTATGAGGAACTGATGTTTGAGCAGGGATGTGTAGGATGTGTATGAGTACCTTGGTTCACAAAATTGATTCTTTCCACGATTCTAATCACAAATAATCCAGTTCAGTGGTTAGGTTTAATGTGGACCTTATAGGGAAACTTGATTCTGTTCTCATCCAGTTGTTTGTGACCAGAACAGTGAAGAGAACTGAGTTCTTGAACTGAGGTATCACTATATATAGGATAGGATGTTCTATACAGAGGAAAGTGTAAGATTAAAGCTCTGAGACAAAACATGATTGATTCCAGCTGACCCTCAAAGGACCAGCCAAGTGACCCTAAAAGGAATGAGAGAAGGTAACATCAGGGAGATGACAGGGATGCTTACCATTGCATAGGTGTCAGACTTTTACTTTAAGAGATATAGCATAGGAGGCACATGATCAGACTTATGTTAAGGGTCACTTTGGCAGCTTGGTGGAGAATAGACCCTAGGCTACCGTGGCAACCCAAATAAAGGAGAAATGACATTTGGTTCATCTCATTCGCTATGGTAAGCATGAGAGAAGTTGATATGCAATAGATTTTGGGTATATTTTGATCGTAGAGTCACAAGCAGCTTTGTGAACAGATTAGATGCCAAATATGACAGCGGAAGAATGATTCTGAGATTTTTAATCCGAACATTGAGAAGAACAGATACAACATTTGCTGAGATGTGAAGAGATAGCAAATGAAGTGGTTTTACTTTCATTTTTTGTTATTTTGAGGGAAAGGAAGAAAAGATGATCAGGGCTTTCATTTTGGATATATGTGAACTATCCGTTAGAATTCCAAGTAGTGACTGTACTCAATTGTCTCCTGATGACTGTGTATTTCAGACTTGGCTTCAAAGATAATACCTAGACTTGGTGTAGATTTAGGAATGTTCAAATATACCTTTGAAACTTTGAGAATGTGTAGCATCATCTAAGGTTATGAATTAAGTCCTCTAGCTAATATTTTGTATCATGGAGAACAGCAGAATTATTAAAAGGTGTTAGGCAAGGGCAAGCAGTACAGACGTAGGAAGAAAACCAAAAGACGGTAATGTCTGCAAATAAAGTGGAAAACGTGCTTCAAGAATGAGTGCTTATGTTATCTGGACTGTTGGATCAAATATGAGGATAAAAATCAGGCTGCTGGATTTAGATTTTTGATGGAAGTTGCCTTGACAGAAATAATTCCCGTCACTCTTCTGAGCTGTTTGTTCACAATTTCTTTACTTTCCATTCGTCAGGGTTTGGAAGTCACACGAAGTGCTCGTTATGTGCAGGCCTGGAGTTACACAGCCTGGGGGTTAGGGCCTAATGCTGTATTTACTAGTTCTTTGAGCTTGAACAAATTAATTTTCTGTCTTTAGTTTCATATTTTTAAGGGAAGGAAGTGATATCATGTACCACATAGGGTAATTAGGAGGATTCAATGAGTTAAACACTTAGCTCATAGTAAATGACGAATAATTGTTAATTCTAATCATTAAAAGAATAAAACAGTCATGAAATTAACAAAAATACACCAGCCTTTTATTTTATTTTGCTGAGGGAATCATACAGTAGCTCTCTAAAGTTGTGTTTGAGTTAGATGTACTCTTTTCTGTCCTTTTCTATTTTGCATTTTCTGATTTTTTTTTTTTTTTTATAATTACATGAGCTGACCACATTGTGATCCAGTTACATTCACATAGTTCTACCCAAGATGGGAGCTTTCTGAGCAACCATGTCTGGCTCATGTATAAGAATCTAATGTGAGGCTCAGTCTTTTGGCATTCCTCTCTCTTTATTTCTGGGACCTAGAACTTAAAATGGACTCTTATTTTTAATTCTTTCTGCTCATAATTCCTGCAGTTCAGTAATGATCCTTTTAGCCATTTCAGAAGTGCCTTCATGAATTAGGGGAAATATAATATCTCCTTTGAAATATATAAATAAAGGTAGCTATTGACAAACCCAAAATATAGCAATACTGTGTCTGTTAGATTCTTGAAAAGCAGTTCTGCAGATCCAAATCAAGCCCTGGGCTGGGAGGAGTGCATTCAGCAACAGCTCTAGCAGTGAGCAATGTATTTTAAGAGCTGCTTCTGTGGACAGAGTGAGATATCATGAACAGATATCTGTTCCAATACCTGTGCCACTTCATAAACGGCAACAGCTGATCCCTGCCTGTCTCATATGGTTGTTGTCTAGGCGGTAAAGTAAAACCTTCCATTCCTCAGTGGGCTTCATGAGGGATAGCCAGTTTGTGGTGAAGTGCCTATGTGCAGTGACCACCTGGTCTTTTTTGTCGGGATACTGCGTGTAGCCCGTGTCACAACCAATAACTGGGGTTAGGGCCTAATTCTGTATTTACTAGTTCTTTGAGCTTGAACAGTATCTGTTCCCGAGGAAGTGTAAGAAACAGGAAGAACATCAACGAAACTAGAGGTTATCAAAGGAAAATCCTATTGCTGCTTCTCGTTATTTGCTATCTCTCACGAAGCCCACAGAATGTGTGTTTCCATGTTCTGATGTTTGTTTCTGTGTTTGTAATTACACATAAAGCAAGATATCAGAGTAGAGGAACCTTGAGGGCCTGGTTTCAGTACTTCATGTTATAAACCAAACAGGTACAGAGAAGTGAACTGACCTGCACAACAGTCTACAAAGCAGAGAATGGATGTTACTCATGTTCCAGAACAGAAAGCGTGCAAGTGTTTGCCAGATGCTTATTTAGTCCCACATTGACACTCAGAAAAAAAGATCATCTGTAGCCCTGACCAGTAAACTCCTTGTCTGTCTGAGTTCTTTGGTCCTGCTACAAAAACCAGTCTATCTCCTAACCTGACTCTTAACTTTGAGCAAACAAATACTAACAGAAGCGCCAGGATGAGGGGCTGGGGATTTAGCTCAGCGGCACAGCGCCTGCCTGGCAAGCATAAGGTCATGAGTTCAGTTCCTGGTACCAGGAAAAAAAAAAAAAGGGCCGGGATGAAATCTTAGTCTTCCTGTGTACCTGTAATACTCCAGACCGCCATTTCCTATTACCATGCTTTACCTTGGAACCTGCTCCTTTCTCATTGGATTTTATGCACCGCCCCCCCTACTTCCTAGGCTGGGTATCCTTGTATTTCTGGGTTTCCCACCGTATCAGACACTTGGAGACTCAACAGATGTCATGAACTCAACAGATGATTGCTGAACAAGTTGAGTCAAATGAGGAAAAACCAAACCCTAATCTTTTTTTCTTTTCTTTTCCTTTTTTTTTGCAAAATCAGTGCATAGAGTTATCAGGACCACCAAACTCTAGTTATTTTGCCATTTTTACCTTCCACTTTCTGTTCTAATTAAAAGCAGAATTCAGCTTGGCCTGGAGGCAAAGTCCTATAATCCTAGCATTCTGCAAGGCTGAGGCAGGAGGATTCAAGTTTGAGCCCAGCATGGGCAATTAATTACTTAGTGAGAACTTGTCTCAAAAAGAAAAAAAAAAGCTGAACTTGGAAATGTAGCTGAGAGCAAAGACCCTGGGTTCAAGTCTCACTGACAAAAAATTTGAAAAAAATAAATAAATAGAAAAGAAAAAGCATAAGTACACTACATATTTATATTTTCCAGGGGTTCGTATGCTGGGAGCTTGTGCAGCTGGAAATCGGTCATATGTGTGAGGGCAAGACTCAGGCAGAGTGCTTCAAAGAGTCAGGCTATTTCAGTCTTGAGAAAGACATCCTGCTGTGACAGTACAGTCCTTAGTCCCAAGGTAACATTGTCTCTAGTCATACTAACTCTGCAAGAGTATAAATAAACGTCCCTACTGTTGATGTTAGATCTTCTTGCCCATCAGGAAAGAGGTCACCTCCACCTCACCCAGCTTTTGTCTCTTGTTTTTATTTTCCTCTTACCCATTGCCATTCCTTTCCAGGGTACAACGAGAGACCAACGAAATTCTCTACATTAAAATATGAATGTAAAGGACAGTGGGTTACATTATGTTTGCCTGGATTTCTGAGTACTGTATATGACTCTCGTTTTGCTTGAGCACCAGGATCTTCATTTGATCGTAATGACAGCAAGGAGATGAGTTTTTGCTAAAGAAAAGATCTTGAACTTTTGGCTCAAATGAGGGATGAGGTGGTACTACAGAGATTAATAGACAAAATACCCAGATTCTGATGCTTCTGCCTCTGTCCCTATCTATGTGACAATGCAAGCGTTCTTGCCTCTGTCTGTGCCTTAGTCTCTCTGTTGTAACACAAAGGGGTTGATGTAGCTTATTTCTTGTGCTTCTTTTCAGGAAGCCTAGATTAAGAGTTCTAGGTTGAGCGGTGGAGGAATAATTCCTTCTACTGACATATAGCCTGACCTTGAGCTCAGCTCTTAATTGCCCCACTGTTGTGATCATAAGCACCTTGTTATTCTCACATTTTTGATTATATGCATTTTAAACTGTTCAATGATGGTTAAAACTGAGCCCTAAATATTCTATTGAGTGTATATGTAATGCAGCCTGTTCAGGGTCTTGTTAAAGCGGGAAATGCTATGTGTAATGTGCACGAAGTGAGAAAGACTCAGGACATGATGCTAAGCCAGGAATACAATCTGATTTTTATGAGTTAAAAACGATGAGGTAGTAAGAGCTTAGCTATATGAGCCCGGAGCTTGAGCATGTGCTCTGGGTCTAGAAATAAAAGCCACTGAGAAGGTGTTGTTTGTCTCTCTTGCATTGCCAGATTCACAGGATGGACTGTTTCCCTCAAAGCTGGAAAACAAGGCCTCAGTGTAGCCCCTCTGGCTAGGTTGTTCTGACTCCGCAACCACTCCAGTTATATTTGTATTGATGCATATTTTATTATTCCTTTACCCCGCCCAGGCCACAAAGAGAAATGTTTGCTTTAGAAGAGGTACCTGGAATCCTCCAGTTTCTCCTCAGAGAAAATAAAAACACTTACCTCACATAAACTCCCTTTAGAAGATGTGAGTGTAACACTGTTCCCAAACCACTTTACTGCCTGAATGTTACCTCTCACAGGAGCTTTGCTGACCTCCCACTTCTACAGCTTGGGACTCTTCCCCCTGCCAGACTGGATCATGGGATGCGGCCATTCATCTGGCAGACAGGAAGGCCCTGTTCTCACTCTCGTGTCTGGACCTAGATTCTGGTTCTAGCATTCCAGATCCCTGCGATGGCAAGGATATTTCACTTCTGTAGATCCTAACTTTCTAGGGTAAGACAGAATAAGTGTATTTCCGTTTTGACCTGGATGGAATTGGAATTACATAGGTTTACTTTCTTTCCTTATGTGGTCTGGAAGTCTCTGAAGCACCCCTCTTCCTTCAGTGTTTGTCTCTGCCACGCTGCCAGGAACACATCTTCCATCACACTGATCAGGAGGTGAAGATGGTCTACAGTAAGTGCTCTGGATTCAGACCAGTGAGGGGAAACCTCTAATCACTGCCAGTCCATCTCTGCAGCACTCCGATGTCAGCATCATGGTGTGTTTCTCATCCATGTGCTCTAGGGTCACGCCATACATAATGACTGTGGGAGAGAGTACCGAGGTGGGAGCCTACAGACCTGGTTTTGAATCCTGACTCTCAGATTAATTTATTCTTTGACCCAGGCCAAGTCCATTCCTCTACGTATTTAAAATGACATTCCTATAACTCCTCTCTCCAGAGTGATATTGACTATTCAGATCTATCCACTTACACGTTAGGTACTGAATATTCAAGCACTAAAACCCACCCTCTTTTGTGTTTCCTTCGTTTTCCAGAACTGTAAGATTATGTGCTCTGACATTGAGCACTGGAATAGTAACCAGGTATTATCTTTGAGCTTGGCTGAACTAAAAGTCTTTCAAAGGCTGCTTATTCCTCTTGATATTTATCATTCATTGCAGTCACCTAATATCATCGATTTTATAAAATATATGCCTTTATCCAGCGGTATTGAAGTTTCACAATAATCCCTGAAGATTGGAGATTCTTATCCTCATTCAGAGATGAAGAAACAGGCTGAGAGGTGATCTGACTTGCTCAAGAATCCCATCCTAAGGGCTACATAGCCTAGATTTCAAGCAACATCCTTCCCCCCGACCACAAGCTTGATCTGAATGTAAATGTAACCTCTGTCCAAGTTGGACTGTTGACATACTCATTCGTCCCTAAGCAAATCTACTTTTGTTGCTCAAGAATTTAGTGGAACTTTCCAACATTTTCTTAAGCCTATAGGGTTCACTTTCCTACCATTTTCTGATACATCCCTCATACTCACGGGTTCCACATCTGTGAATTCCAACAGCTTCACAGTGTGAAAGCGTTTTTAAGTTGCACCTGTGTGTTGGACATGTACAGACTTTTTTCCTTTCATTGCTTTCCAAATATACTATAACCTGTACAGTATTTATATACCATTTACATTGTAGTAGGTATTATAAGTAATGTAGGGATTATTTGAAATATATGGGGGATATGCACACTTTATATTGCAAATGCTATGCTACTTTATATAACGGACTACTTCAGCAGATTTGGTAGCGGGGGGTTAGACTAATCGCCTACAGATACCAAAAGATGACTATATTTGTGACTTCAAATTTCTTGTTACGTTCAAAGCTCATTTTACTTCAGTACTGAAATTTACTATTAGCATCCAGTTACTGTAGAACTATGGAGCAAATTTTTGATTGTGATCTGTAAAAATGGTTCTCAAGTCACCCTGACCATACTTTCTCTTCGGCATTGTCTTGCTAGGACGTCTCTGTAAAAGAAAGTGCATTTGTTGTAATAAGCAGCCTTGATGTTTCTCCCTGTCTTTAATAGAATTCTTTACGTCTTTAATAGAATTTCTCCCTGTCTTTAATAGAATTTCTCCCTGTCTTTAATAGAATTCTCCCATACATACTAATCATGAGCTTGTCAGTACACGTTGCTGCCATTATTAAAAAATGTAAGGAAACAGCATGGTGTAGGAAGAGTACTGGGCTAAAAGTCAGAGGAGGATTCAAACCCTCCCTTTGCAACAATTATTTGTATTTATCACATCACTTCCTTTCTCTGAACAGCTAGTTCACCACTTATAGGACATTGCACTAGATTATTTCTAAGGTTCTTTTCAACCCTCACAAAGTCTCCAGAATAGTATACTTCCTAACTTATTGGATCACTGTGCCTTGTAAAACTTTTACAAGAAAGTAACTATTCTCAACAAGATTAGGCTTTACTTATTCTACAGATAGTTATTGAGCACTATGTGAAATGTAGTTAAAACCTCAGAAATTATAGCAGAGGAAGAAATTCCAAAGAGGAAACTGTTAATGACACTTTGAAATTGTGGGATCTGATGAGAATAGAGAAGCACAGAAGCTCTGTGTTTTATACGCAGTAAAGGTAAGATTGAGAAGTTGGAGGAATTGCCGTAGTGTATATCTGTGCAAAACACACATGCATACAAACACGTATTTCTTTTCAGAATCTCCTGATCACCTGTTGCTCTTTTTACTTTCTCCATCAGAGAGATAAACTGCTGTGATTAAGTGGGTTTATACTTATGTGAAGTAGCTTTCTAAAATAATAATAATAAGGAAAAGCAAGCATCTTTGAGTTTTATGACCATCAGGTTGAGTTGGATGGTTTATCTCCCATGTTGACTGTGACTTCTTGCCCAGCAGAACTTTGGACATACACTGTGTTAAATTTCTACAAAGCTAAATTCTAGTATAGAGTATTTGGAATACAGGAGTTGATGTTTATGGGATTGAGTTATTGCTTGCTTATGTGAGTTGTAGGCTGGTGGAAGAATAACTAGCAGTTTGTTTTTTAATGAGCGACCAATAACAAAATAAAACTTCAGCAAAAGAATTGACAGCCTGGATCTGTAATCTGCCTGACCTGACAATTAAGAGAACTTATTACTGTGTCAGCCTAACAGATGGATCTTCTCTTCTAAATGTAACGTGCAGCACTTCTGAATGCAATTCAAATGTGAGCTTCCTGCTCTTCCTCCTTTCATGTCTGTGGAGTTTGGGGGAGAAAAAGCAGTTTTGATTTGAACTAAGCCCACTCATTTCAAGTGTGTTTAATGACAGCAAAATGTGACAGAGAAAATAAAATCCTACGGCCTCATTTGATGTTTGTTTTAATTTCAGACCTTCATGAAACAATATGTTTCAAATGCAGAAGTTGAAAACAAATTATCTGTTACCACAAACTTAGCAAATCTTCTCCAGGGAAATTCAGGGAGATTGAGTATGCTGAACAATAATTATGGTAGCAGTTGAAATTTATATAGTTCTCATCAGTTTTCAGAGAGGCTATATGTTCTTCATTACATCAGGTCTGTACGTTAGCCTGGTCAGACAGGATCATCCTGGTGTTGTACACAGGGTTGAAGGAGTTGTATGAAGTCCTCCTTCAAGAGTGGTAGACCTGGGCTTCATGCCTGGTTTTGTTGACTTTGAATTAAGTGATCCCACCGCATCACCGTGTGCATCCACCCATCTCCACGTCAGCCCGGCCTGCAGCACATGGGAGCATATTGTAGCCATCATGTTCTTGAACATTATTAAACTGTGTATGTGTGTGTGTCTCTGTGTGTGCACACATGCACATTGGCGTTCGTGAAGTATAGGAGTAAATTTTCTGCATAACGGGCTCCAGTGGTCAGTGTATATGGAGTGGATAGAACATAAGGTTTCTCCCTCACTGTCCTGTTTCCCCAGCACCCTGTGATTTCCCAGAGAGTAATCACTATTTCCTGTTGTACGTCTCTCCAATCCCTTCCCATTGCATTTACCTAAACATATAATAAATGCATACTACCTACTGTAGTGAATATATACATAAAATATAGTGTCATATGTGATATTTTAATACTATGCTTTCTGTAACTTGCTTTTTCCCATCTTTTCATGTCAGTAAAAAGGGATTTGCAATATATTTGATGTCACATTGGTGGGCTTTGACTTTCTTTTATTATAAAACTTGTTCAGGGGCCGGGGATATAGCTCAGTGGTATAAGTGCTTGCCAGGCAAAGTGCAAGGTCATGAGTTTGATTTCCAGTACCTACATAAAAAAAAAAAAAATTGTTCAGATGAGTTTATTGCTTGTCTGCTTTCATGTACAGGTGAGTTTAAAATTGGAATCTTACTGCTCCAAATGTTAGAGTCCTCATATTAGTTCATGTTAGTGACTTGGGATTCTAATTAGTTGCCTGGGGATGGGTTGTTTAGACCAAACCAGACACTTGTCTAAACAGATACTGGTGGCCAGGACAGTAAATGCTAGGGAGTATATTTTTCCATAGCACTGTGAGTTGGAGACAGACATTCACCATGGGAGAAGGTAGGGTATTCTTGTAATAGTTTTATTCCACACGGCCGCCACTTGCATTAAGATAGACCAAGATAGTTAATTCAGTAAAAATATCTACCATAACAGGTACTTAATTCAATAAAAAGATCTCTCCTAATTACAAATACAAATGTAGCAATGTACTAAACATATATTAACTTATTCTTTGTTAATACCCAAGTCTTATACACAAACAGTATCGATTATATGGTATGAAAATCCAGAGAGCCAAGCTCACCTCCCAAGTCTTCCTGCTTCCCTTTCCACTGTTTACAGGTTTTCATACTGATGGTGATTAATAGAGGCTAAAAATATGAAAATTTGAGTACCAGAGGGAATAGACCTATGAATTATATGTTGCAGAAGAGTATCTTCACAGATTATTTCCAAAATCCCAGATAGTGTGTTGTACTTTACAAGTAGAGATAGAGTCTCTACTTCTCCCATTTTATCTTGGTTTCTGTTCATTCTCTTAATACACACAGTTATTTTGAAAACCATAATAAACCATTATGACGCATGTTTACCTACCTTTTGTAGGATAAAGATATTGTTTCTTGGGTCTGTTTTAGTTAGGTCCTTTTGAGTTGCAGGAAGCCAATGTGCTTAAAGCTGCCTCAGATGACTTTGGAGGTTGAGAGTTTATGGTAAGTAAACAAAGGGGGGAAAAAAAAGAAGTGCAAAAACCTAGCCTCCTGAAGACTTGAAATTTCCTTAAAGACACAACGGTAGCTAAGTTTGTCTTCCAGCTAGAAATCCTATGAACACCTAGTGATTCCCTGTGCAGGGGTCTCCATTGGATAAGGACGTAGCCTCTCCCCCTTTTTCTTCCTGTTTACTCCTGTTGCCCCTTTTGGTGATTCTCTTTATTCTTCTGGACACAGGATGTTCATTATTTATGTCCGCTGCTACTGCAGGCCTTCTTCATACCCCTCTCTGGCTCCATTTCTTCACCTCTTCTCTGACACCACCGTTCTTTCCCCCTGCATTGCACTCAAATGCCCTGAGCAGTACGACCTTTATTTTAGCTGGTTCTTCTCCAATACAAATTGGCAGGGAGTTCGTCCTTCAACACAGTTCATGGATATCTGGTCTGGTTTGGGTTCAATCTCAATCCAGTTAGTTGTGGCCAGAGTTGAGAATTACCTGTTACCAGCTGTGGTGATGTATTTATTAAAACAAACAAACAACTTTCTGAGGCTCTTTGCTTAAATAGATCTGTGGGTGTGGGAGAGATTCAACCTTTTATACACTCCTCTACCGAAGTGAGTTTTTAAAAAAATTCTTCTAAGTAGGCAATTTTGAAGATGCGGCATTTGTCAGTAGGCTCACAATTCCTTCTGAAGACCTCGGTTCTGTTTCTGGCATTATTCTAAGTGACAGTGGAACCTTCTGTCAGTTGACTTCTTAATCTCTACGTTTCGGGCATTCCATCTTGTCAAGATATTTTTTGTACACAAAGAAAATGACCATTTAAAAAGAGAGGACGTGCAAAGTGAAGTGTCCATGGTTTTGCTCCCAAGAAGAAGTGAATCATGGTAAAGAAAAAGGCCTTAGGCCATGGGGGCCGCAGAAGATCTAGTGAATGCCAAGAAGGACATGTGGAACCAAGACTAGGATGGGCAGGATTTGCTTAGCGTGGTACTTAGGCATCTCTTCCTGTGTTCCTGAGAAAAGGAGAATACAGCCGCAGAAGCAGGGGTAGGCTATTGGGAAAAGACTGACTTAGGGAAAGAATTAGGATTCACAGTCTCAGTCTTCTCAAAAGTAGAGAGGGATGTAATGTGTGGATCGGGGTGCGCTGGAGATAAGGGAAAGAATTTGGGTGGACTCCTTTGAGGCACAGGGTAATTGGGTACATGAAAAGTTTATGGTGTAGTTCTGATACCTAGTTTGAACTCTGATGATAGTATTTCTTGGCTTTCTAAAGAATCTGTGCAACCTCAAAGCTACACAGGAAACAAAAAAAGATGCTGCAAGTGACTGCAAGTTAAAGGTTAGCACAAAAGCTGTGTGGAAAAAAATCAGGGGAACAAGTTCAAGTGAGTTTTAATTGTTGTGACCTTAAAGGACACAAAAATAGTAACTCTCTTCTCTGTTCTTGTTCAGAAGCCAGTGAGAAATAGAGGAATCAAACAAACTGGAACCAAAATCTCAGCCTCGAGACTAACAAAAGCGCATTGCATTTCTTCTGCCTTTAGCTTTGGGCTAAGGGAAATGACTATTGCTTTGTTCTTCACTTGGTGGCCAGGACTGCCTCCCTGCAGTTCTTACTGTGGTAAAGGAATTTAAAGAACCAGTAGAATAAATCCTGTTTGGGATTAAAATAATGAAAAAAGCACTCTATAGTTGATGAATTCCAAAGGAACTTTATCAGAAACTTTTAGGCTTTTGTAGATATGGACCAAGCTATTTCCCAGGACGTGTGGAATCTCTCCCTCTTCGACAAAGAGGTGGTGTGGATGACGGATTTTCCCATGATGCCCCTGGGCTTGGAAACAAAGGGATTTGGGGAAGCACTTTTACTTCATAACCTGTGTGTGAGAAAGGAAGATTTTTAGTGGAATCAATAGGAATTTTCATTTGATACAAATATGGATTAACAAGCTTTAATTTTATATTCTCAATAACTTCTCAGCTAGCTAATGTCTTTGATGAGGAAAAATTAGAAAATTATACAATTACGTTTCTTTTCAACCTTCCTGTGTATGATTACAAGACAATATAAAAGGGCTTACCCCTTGATTGCTTTTCCTAGTAAGTATGCTAAAATTTCCCAGGTGATTGAGAATGTCACATATCTACACTTTCTTATGTGTGAAGTAGACTCTGTGAATAAATTATCTGAGTGAGAGATGAATTCGTACATAAATAATCCTTTTTTTCTGAAGTGAGGACTGTGCTATCTTTTCAGTCTGAATCATTTTCATATTAGCTTCACTGTCTGTTTCATGTAACATCACCAAATAATTTCTATTTCATTTAAAAATCCCTCTTAAGAGGAGTTTAAATTCTTTATAGAATGATGATTGATGAAGTCTTGTTCACATCATATAGTCACATATCTTAATGTGTTGTATGTGCTGCTTTTGGGCTCTCTTTTGCCTGCCTAACCCCCAAACTCAGGCCAAGAAATCATGTTCTCTCACTACATAGATTATGCCAAGATTGCCACTAATCATATTTGAAAAACTGACAGTAATATACACGAGTTGTGTCTTTTCAAATACTCTGCTGGGAATGTGATTAGTCAGCAGCATTTATTTAATGCCCGTATGCTCAGAGCAAGGTTTAGAAGATACAGAAGGGAAGAAAGGAGACCTAAAAACAAATATATCATCATCTGCAGATGAGCTTACACTATCTTTATGAGAACAGAAAACAGATAAATGGAAAGGATTAAAGAAACTTAAAAGCAAGATCCAAATGAGTGCATATTGACCTGGTACAAACTGAGTTACAGAAATGCAAAGAGGATGCAAATTATAAAACTTGAAGTTCATTGTTTGAAATTCTTTTTCTTTTTTTGGTTAGAACTCAGAGCACCATACAGTTCAATGAGGAAAATTTCCTGCTTGAATTGTATCATTTAGAAATGTAAACCTAACTCTTAGTACTTTATGGGCTTCTGACTATTGAAGCTGTAAAACTTTATAAGTCCTGGTTACACTGTTTTCATCATCCTTAAAGCTTACTATATAACCTTGAACAAGTTAACCTCATGATGCCTCGATTTCCACATCTTTAAAATGGGGATGGGAACAGGACCTACCCTGTAGGGGGCAAGAGACACCCATAGGAGTAGTGTTAAGTACCTACCTCATAAGAGAGAGACAGAGTTAAGAATATAAGAATATATCAGTGTGTTTCACATACATCCCAACTCCCTAGGATGACTGTAATCATTATGTACTGTACGCATACATGTTCTAATACAAATAAAAATTACAGCTTCAGGACACACACACACACACACACACACATGAGTATTAAATGTATAATACTATATTATTTCTGTACTATGAAGTATCTTTCATTTCAATTTTTTGAGACTAAAATGGATTCTATAATTGATATAAGTAACCATGTGATGTAGATAAATTGGCCCCACTTGTTTCTTTTTTAGTGATAAAAAAAGAAAGATGAAATGTCTCATAATCAAAGACATCACAGCATGTGTCAACTTCTCAGACTAGACCCTGTCGCATAGTAGGCCTGACAAAGTGCTGCAGTTCCCATCATTGTGTGAATACCGTGTTTGTAGTCTGGAATACATCTGCCCCAATCTCATTGACTTCTTCACTCTGAGGTAATTTTGCTTGTGATTCCTGGTCTTTTGAGAAAATAGAGCCTGGAAGCTTTGCTGCAGATTGCACAACTGAAAGATCTACATCATGAACTCAAGTGACTTCCTTTTTTCTTCATTTCTCAGACTTCTGCCTGAGTCCCGCTGTGTTACTTGAGCTCTGGATATCAGGAATAACATAGTAACTCAGGAACATGAGGTTCTTTATCTACTAACCTTACGGGAGCCGGAAGTTAAGAAAGTGTAAAGACCTAAACGGTGAGGCAGCAAACAGACATGTACAGTAAAACAGGAAAAAAGTGCAGATGGAAGGGCCTGGCTTGTTTGCTGAGAAGGTGATGCGAGACTTCTCTGAGGATTTCACCTCAGAAATGGCGTCTCTGTATCAAGCTGAGAACGTGCAGTCGCAGAACTGTGTGCGCACTGTAGCAACCCGCTTGAGTCTTTAAAAGAACTGGAACAATCCAGGGCGAGCTGAGGGAATAGATACTGCAGTCCTTAGTTAGATACAATGACAGCTGTGACTTTTGAATTCAGATAAGAGACTCTGGATTTTGTCTCGGAAGTAAAAGATTTTGGTGTTCTTTATCACAGCTTATACGTATTTTAGGTGCTTTAGAAAAATCCATGCGTTCAAGAGAAAAGTGTCAGCACATAGACTGTTGTATTCTCCCTTCCTGATGAGTACACTAAAGGACAAGGAGACAAAATGATTTCCCTCTAGATTTCCAGTGTCGTGCAGTGCGAGTAATGCTTGGTTGAGTCACATACCTATTCCTAGGTGCCCATTTTGGAGAGTTTTTAAAAGTTTAAAATATTCCACATGGAAATTTTTAATACTACTAATCCTTCAGAGGCAACTCTTTATACTCTACAGAATTATTCCATAAAATAAATCATCAGTGATTTTTTTTCTACTTCTCAAGTTCTACAGTATTGCTTCTGCTGACATCAGCTGTTTAGAAATACCAATTTTTTCTTCAGATAGCCCATCAAATAATGACTCATATGAAGCCAGGAGTTTATTTACTCTTCTTTTTATGTATATCAACACCTGCTTCAGCTGACTGTGTAAAAAACTCATGATCTATTTATGTCCAAGGAGAGCTTTCAACACCAGTACTTGGTGCTAACATAGCTTGAATTCACAATCCTACACCTGACTTAACAATGAGAAGGATCTGTGTTAGAGCTCATTAATGATATTGTGAAGAAGAGATGGTGTGAGGATCTTATGTGCATGATCCTTTACTGGAGTCAGTTCCTTATTTATAAAATGTGGTTGATAAAGTGATCTTTAGCTCTATGATTTGTGATATCGATGTCAATTTACCCACAGAAGAGCTTTATATAAATTGATAATCTGTAGAAGATAATTCAAGGTAGCTCAGAATTTTGTGTAACACTTTTATTAAAGTGTTATTTTTACTCAGCAGGTATAAATTTGAACATTTGGTAAATACCTAGCTCCACAAACAGAATGGCAAGCATGTAAGACCTCTTCCTAGGAACTGAGAGATTAAATACAGTGAAAAGAACAGTTTGAAAGCTTGTCTTTTAACTTTCTGACATTTCATTCATTTGCCTTTTAGTTTACCAACTCAAATTATTTAAAACAAATGATCAATACATTCAATTAAATATTTATCGAACATCTGCTATGTGCTATGGTCATTCTGGGTGCTAGGGATGCAGAGACTGGCAACATTTCTAAGAAAACATGATATGTCACAAAGAATACATTAACAACTTGCCCTGTGGTGTTGTAGACAAATATTCAGGGCCATCCTAGGATACTCTGGCAATGTATTTAAGGAAAAAGTATGACTAGTCTTGGGAGAACTGGAAAGGTTTCTAAGAGTTGTTCATCTCTAGACAGGTTAGTTAGGGAAATGCGTAAGTGACTCAAAATGTGATGCCATAAAGAAAATCAGGGAGAATTTTCCTGCAAGAAGACAATATATGCTAAGCTTCAGACATGAGACACAGATAATGCATAGTAGCTTAACCTTATTAACAGATGTGGCACAGAGCAGAAAGTACAGTTACTACTGACCCTGAAGGGTAGAGAGTCTGCCCAAGTGTGCTTTAGGAGAGATGGGTGTGTCTGGCTGTGAGGTCATAAAGAAGGCTGAGGCAGGTGGAGGATGTGGTGTTAGACACAGGTAACAGTGGATTCCACATTAGTCTAGGCACTAGGGACTGCAATTGTACGAGTAAGATGTATGGGGATGTAAGATGTGTGAAAATATTTTCTTTAGCTGGCTAAGAGATTGAAAGTACTTGGAGAATGGAGTAAGTATGCTAGAGGAAGGATATAGCTGGAAGAATACATCGGGAATGGAGGGATGGAGGGGTGGGAAATGTGCAATGGATGCACGGCAAGGCAGTGATTTGTGTCTATTGTACACCTTGTTCTGCAGGCGTCTGAGGGAAGTAGGCTTGAAGAGGACGGGAACGCTGAAGGTTTGTGGGAAGAGATTGGAAGTATGGCTTTAGGAAGATAACTAGATATACTTGAAATGGAGAAGCCCTGGGGTGTTCGTGAAAGCCATAAGTATGGATCTTTACCGCATAGGATAGTGCTTATTCAATTAAGATGTTAGGAGCACTTCTCCCAATATAACCATTTGCAGCCATCGTAAATTATTTCTAATATTAAGAAATTATAATTTACAAGATATAAAGTGATAACCAATATGTACTGAAAACTTACTATGTCACGTCCAGAGGTTAATTCATTCCATTCTCACAATAACCCCTAGAGGCAGGCTTTCGTTTCTGAACATTTTATGGGTAGAGAAATTAAGGCCCAGAGAGGTAGAAATGACTGAGGCAGTAACTGAGCAGATCTGGTCTTTGAGCCAAGTCAGTGTGGCTCAGAAACCTAAATATATAAATTAACAATTCAAGGCAGAATCATAAAAGTGTGTAGTGGAGAGGGAGATTGAGCAGTACTCTGTTTTTCAAACAGTTCAGTGATTTGAGGTGTATTTATGGGATCATGCAATCATTCCTGCAATCTAACCCTAATAGACTGCAGAATGTTGTGCCTGTCTGTCTCCCATTCTCACTCCACCTTTAGAAAACTCTGCCTTACCTTTAGGGGCAGTTTTAAAAGGAATGATGACTTCAGCTCATGCTACTTTGTTTTTGAGTAAGAGCAATCTGATAGTCTCACTTATTCAGGACTATAACCTAGTTTGTTTGAACTTTTGGCTTGTAACTTCCACAAGAAAATCGTTTCCTCCATTTTTAATTTTGGGCCAAGGAGGAAAAAAGTTCCACACACTGTGTCTGTCATTGATCAGAAGCACATGAGTGAGTTTTTTCCAGACCCACCATGAGTTCTCCATATACCTTGTAGGAGTGGCAGAGACACATTATACTGCTTTGTTTTTTTTAGACAGGGTCTCACTATGTAGCTCAGGCTGGCCTTGAACTCACTGTGTAGAACAGGCTGGTATCGAACTCTCAGCAATCCTCCTGCATCAGCCTCCTGAGTTCTGAGATTTCAGGTGTACACCGCCATGCCTGATTTATACTTTGAACATTAGAGAAGAAAATACCCCTTAACATCCTTGTATATTTGTTGAAAGGTTTTTGTTCAACTTCTTCCTGCTGAAAGTGACTGATTTCTTTTTGATTTAGTATACATGAAACACTTGGAAGGCTTGGCATTTTTACAATCCACATCAGTTTAAAATAATATAAAACCCACTCCCCATTCACAATGGAGTCGAATTTGCCATGTGTACAATAGCTGAGCTGTGAAGTGGCTTAAAGGACAGTTGGTCTCTGGTAAAGAGTATCAGGGAGGACACTGCAGTGCTGGAATATCTGTACCTACTTGGTAGCACATATATCTGAAACGCCTTAAAATAAAAATTGCAAATGCAACAGATTCAATCAGCCCTAGTATTTCTTTCTCTTATTCTCAGCCCCAAGTTAAAAATAAAACCCGCCTGCCTCATTTGCCTGTGTGCTAGTTAGTAGGATTAGCTGGAGATCTCAACAGGAAACCAATAGATACAGTAGACGCCATTATATGGTGGGTGAAAGCCCGGTAGAGATAATTATACAGTAACTCCCACTATATTACCCTTCAAAGAAACTGAGCCTAATATTCTCCTCCTAAGCAATTTAACCAACTCTTTAAAAAAAAAGTATAAGATATTATTTAGAGAATGAAAGAGCTACTGTATATAATCAGGAGAGAGAATTATAGCAAATTATTATACTCATTTGATAAGTGAATAAAGAGCTATGCTCAACGCTTTGTATTGTACCTCGTAAGTGATTGTTCAGTTGTGCTAACTGTCCTTTTAAAAGGAAAAGAGATAAAGAACTGCTAAAAAAATCACTGTACTTGTTCAGTTAGGTTTTTCCCTCTGGGCACAGATTAAGTCTAATTTCATGCTCCATGAAAATCAAGCACACTTTGGCCTTCAGATGTTTAATAGTGGTGATTTCTTTGCCTTTCCAAAGATAGTACTCATGCATAAACATAGCAACCAATATGTAAAGCAAAGCAATAGGAATATGATTGAAGATCTGTCACACACTGGTAGGCATCGATATTACAGATCAGTGTTTATTGTACATATACTCCAATATTTTCATAAAATAGGACTATACGCAGATTTTTCCAGTGCTTTCTGGGATCACCAAAAAAGAGAAACCAAAACCTGCTGTCTTGTTTGCATATTTCAAAAATAAGTTAGCAGTAATTTGGGGTCAATTTCTTTGTTTTTGTTGTTTTTTGTTTTTTGTTTTTTGTTTTTGTTTTTTTTCTCCTGTACCGGGAACCGAACTCACGACCTTGCGCTTGCCAGGCAGGCGCTTTGCCGCTGAGCTACATCTCCAGCCCCATTGGGGTCAATTTCTCTTTGATTTGTTTTAAACAAAATAAACATCTCAATGTCTGAACTTTGAATCTTAAGAGACTGAGTACTTTACTTAGAGTTTGTAGTTCCTGTGTCCCACTATCCCCTAAGAAAGAAAAAGGAGTGAAAAGAAAGGCAAACTAAAGGGCCGAAGATTTAGCTCAGTGGCACAGCGCCTGCCTGGCAAGCGCAAGTTTGTGAGTTCAATTCCTGGTACCGGAACCCACCCCCCGCCTCAAAAAAAGTCAAACTAATTGCTCTAATGGCAAGCCCTACAGCATAGTTGCTAAGGGCAGTTACTCACGTCCCACTGCCTGGATGAAATGTGCCATCCTCTACTGGCTAGCTGCATAGCACACAGAGAGCATCTTAATCTTTCTATGCGTCAGGCACCGGAATACTGATAATATGAATGCAGTGCCTACCTCCTGCAGTTGTGAAGATCACAAGATCAGTAAAACATTGTACCCCTCATGTATTTACGTTACAGCAATTCTAGAACCCTTATCTCTTCACATATTTAACATTTCTGACTAATTACTGTGAGTCAGGCGGCAGTCACGATGTGCCTGTCATTGTCAGTATGTGTTCATAAAACTTGGTGACTTTTGAGAATTGCAATGGATGGCATGGAAGAAAATCCTGGTGACAATAACAGGCCCCAATTTGGACATTGGTTTTTTGGGCTCAGAGTGCAGGCCTGTGGGGAAAACGTAGAGAGCACTCATGATTTTCTATTGAAAATGGACCCACAGAGCTGAATAATAAATGGAGAGAAACTTTAAGAATGGTAGGAATGTTCCAGATTGTCTCACTTAATATATTTCTTTTTATGTCTGCAAAAGGGTGATATATCACTTAATAAGAACACTGTATAAATAATTTTAGGTCATTTCTTTCAACAGGATATTAGAGCAATTTTAATTAAAAAGTACTGTGTAATTTGAATTGCAGTAATTTGTGTTTCCAGTGGTATAATAGCTAATGGTACATTTATAATCTGTGGCATCTTTGATTTGATAGGATCTTGTATTAAGTACTCAGAAAGTGTTAGACTTCTCACTAATATCTGGATAGAGGTCAATGTTGATAAATGTTGTTTCTTAGCATTAAGAGACCCTATGGTCTTTCGATCTGAGTGCACTAAAAGAATATTTTAGATCCACCAAAATCTGAAGAACTTGACTCAGCAACTACATCAGTGTCATAGAAACTCATGCCTGCTAGGTACATCTACTCTCCCCTTTTCTCTGAATTGTGTAGATTTAATTGAATGACAGAAGGGAAGCTTGTCGTAAGCCAGGTAGAAGCTGTCAGAATACTTCAGAATCATCAGCCGACATAGTCCCGGAAATGCTGTAGTTATGAATGTTCTGCAATCCTAAGTACTTAGAGTAAGAGTTTATGTTTGGTATCATACGTGTACAAGGGGTCTCTGGAACTCAGTGGAATAGGCATCATCTTAAACACTGCTGATTTCCACCTCAGAGGGATGGAACACTTGTGAATTATTTGCCACGGCCTGGGCAACACTTGTTGCATCTGCTCAGCGTTCATTAACCATCACATGGCTCCCCCTAGCCACAGGGATGCTGGAAAGCAGAGCTTGGAGATGCTAGGAGAAGAACCTCCATGAGGACCACACAGTTTGCAATAATGCTCATAATGTTAGCGGTCATGGAGTGCTTCCTGTGTACCCGGCAGTACTGTGATTTGCAGTGTCCTTTACTCATGAAAATGTTATTATGATCTTGATTATACCAATGCGAAAACAAGGCCTAAAGAGATACACTGACCTGCATAAGGTGGAGCAAGTTCTTTGCACCTGATTTCTTCATGTATGATCCAAACTCTTAACAGATTGTAGTGATATTTTTTAAGTACTGGGGAATTGAACCCAGTCCTGGAGATTGAACCTGTGCGTATGTTAGGCAATGCTCTACCACTCTGTTATAATTCCCATGCCCTGTGAGGCATCTTTTAAAACTGTAAAAGGAAAAAACAAATATACTTGAGAATTCTGTTGTGGAGAAACAAGAGAACGGTTTAGGTGATGTCTGATACCTCCTATGATTCTGTCTGGATCAGCCTAAAATGACTTCGAGAAAAAGTAACTGCTAGGTTGCCTCATCTCCAAAATCTAGGGGCCTCTCCTGGCCAGGAATGCCTTACCTGGCATCTGAGTAGAGAGTCCCAGTTAATGCGGCTGGCAGTATATCCATGGATACTCCTCATTTTGACTTAAACTTTACATTTTGGAAAATGTCTAACCTCTATAAAAGTGGAAGAGTATAGTGACTAGTATTACTGATAATCAGTACACAATTTGACTTTGCAAACACGCCTTGTTGATTTCGTTTTGCAAGTTAATCTCTCTCTCTCTCTCTTTTTTTTTTTTTGGTCAAGCCAAGCTTTGAACATGGGCTGTGTTCCTTCTGTCTGCGCTATGCAGGACTAACAAAAAAGCAAGCTGGTGATCAATTGAGAGCATTCCACTCAGGAGGGTTAGAAAAGACACGAAGAAGACAGAATTGAAGAGTTACTGCTGGGGGGAGAGAAGGGTGACACTAATAAATATTTTAGACATATTTTCTCCTTGAGGTTAAATGATTCAGTCCTTCATGGGACATTTTTGCAATGTAGGAACAGAAAGGAGAAATTTGTTCTGAATGTGTATCAAAATTACGGCTCGTTTTCTCAGCTAAAACTGCAGTCTTGCCTGTTGTTGAGGTAGTTAATAAAGAGAAGCATCTGAGCTCTGCTTTGGGATGGTTCAGGAGAGGTTTCCCTCGAGGCCCTCCTGCCAGGAAAAGAAGAGCCGATCTGGAGAGAAAGCCCGGCCTTCAGCCCCTGAAGTCTCCTCTCGCAGCATATGCGGGACCCTGGGTCACTCCGCTCCCTGCCTCTTTTTGACAGACGCGTATAATAACCGTCTGGGTTCCTCACAAATCTATTATAGCATTTAATTAACAAACGTTCCTCAAGTGCTTTGAACTCCCTGTTTGGATAGATGTGACTGAAATGTAAAATACCTTTCACTGCCTTATTTATTGCTCCGGAGAACACGCTATATGCTGGCGACGTTTATCTTCATTTTAATTTTATCTCCCACAAATACAGGCATTAATTTAAATCACATACAGAACATAACAGTTTTTATAGAGGCAAACTTATTCCAGTGTGCTGCATTTTAATATCTCACTTCACCATCTTTTCTCACTTGGTTCAAGAATAGTATCTCTTCCTGCCTCAGCATTTAATCTTAGGACAGCAGAAACTTTTTTTTTCTTCCTTGCGTGTATGTGATTGCTCTCAAACTTTATTTTGTTCTCTGCTTTGCTGCTGGTTGCCCGCAAGTTGCTTTTCGAGTATGAGCTCAGGTACATATTAGTTCTCTTTTCCTTTGGCACCTTCGTCCCAGCCAGTGTGGGGTGCAGGGGGGTGGGTTGTGGTCAGTATGAAGCATTTAAAACTGTAGATGGTATTTCTTCAACTCCAGGTACCTTTTCTAATAGCAATAGCCATGACAAAACATAGGCCACCTAGTAGCAGTTGCACACTAATGCCAAATAATCCTTTTAAAAGCTTAGTTTTTTTTTTTCCCTTGTTCCCTGTTTATTCATAGGAAAATTCCCCTTTTTTTCATAGTGGCTACTTTCGTGGCAGATGAATCCTTTTCCCCCCAAGGGGAAACGTGCTAAATGGGTCTGCTGTGATTATGGCCATGAGACATTCCAGTTAGATGTCACACACTGCACAAGAAGGACCTTTCCCCGGCCTTAACTTGTGGCCTGAAAAATTGTGGCCCTCCTCAATTAAGTCCTGCTGAATTGCCTCCGACAAGGCTTAGTTTTCCCAGAAATCAGGACCATGGAGACAGGAATAACAAGAGCACCACCGTAAGACAACATAGCTTTGTAAACCATTTTAGGCTCCTTTTAGAAGCTTGCAGGGTGCTTTCCCTGCAAGGTTATAAATTTGGAAAAAAAAAAAAGGAAGCTTATTTTTCTAGTTTTCCAGGCCTCTGAATACCTATCCTTCAAGACTCTGTCATCGTTGGACTTCACCGTTCTTTTTAACATATAGTCAGGGTTTAACATCGACCAATTGCTGTTTTTAATTCTCTGATTTATTCTCAGAATGACCTAGTGAGACAGGCACCATGTTCTGTTTATGTATGTCCAGAGACAAGGTCCAGCAAACAAAGTGAAATGTTTTTCCTCAAATCATGGAGCTAGTGTAGAGTAAGTCTGAGATTTTGAGTACTGTCCACTGTAAGTAATACGCTGTCAGAAAAGTCCTCTTCAGACTAAATTCTTGACCTCCCATTTGATGCTGGTTCTTCCCAAGCCTTTGTGCTGCTAGGTGGATTTCATATGTGGCAAGAGCACGGTTACCCTGGAAACCCACTAGTTAGAATGGCAACCCAATTATAGCACCATTTCCGGGCTTTTTATTAAGTTAGTGTTGCTGATGGTGTGGACTTCTTGATGGAAAGATGCTGAGAAATGGGTTCTCACCAGTTGCTTTTGCCCCAAGATGATTTGGGATCGTTCTCATCTACCTTATCAAACCAACCAAACAAAAATGCCTCTTTTTCTGATTGACCGGATTTAGGGGGTACTGGGCCGTTAATTTGCCATCAAATTGAGCTATTTGCAATGGGTGTTGGAAGGAAGCAGACAGAATTCTGTCTCTGAGGGCCACTACCCACAGCCCAAAGAGCTGCTGACTTAGGCCTCTGCTTGAGAGACAGAGGCTTACGTTGTTTTGATGATTCTTCTTTCACTTCGGGCCATTGATTTAAGTCCATATGTGCTTTGGGAAAGGTCATAGCTCTTTGATAGGCTTTGGTCCTTCATAGACTTCTAAAGGGCAGAGAATTTGATTTGTTTGAAACTGACTGATGAGTTTCCCTAAAACATATGGAAGTTGAATAGAACTGAAGTAGTTAATATAGCCAGGGCTTAGCCTGTTGGCACCATCTCTGAGGAAAGAATAGTGTGAGTGGATTGTTGACTCACTCCCAAGATGGCCAAATTTTAGCCTGGTAGGATGTTGAAGTAGTTCCTTTTTTGTGCTATAAACTTTGTCTTGTACATCACCCTTCACCCCTGTTACTGTCATTAGCTTCATTATTATCCATTTAATAGTACAGATAAAGGTAAGGTAAGGTAAAGGTAAAGCTGGGAAAAAAACACTTGCAGATGAGCAGGGTACTAAGTGATGAGGGCCTCTAGGGACAGGATCGCCCATGTAGTTCCATGCTGTTCCCGTCATAGTGTAACAGAACATGCCCACCCCCATTCGTCAGTTTCTTAGTTACCCAGATAATAGTTCCTGTTCCAGATCCAATTGATTCCGTCTCTTAGAAACAGCTGGTCACTATGATGCGTAGCTGGTCACTGTGATGCACGTTGTAAGAACCAATCCCCAATGGACAAGCCATTCTGCCTCTGTACTTCCTGCTTGCTTATCACATATAAGCCCTAGACCACCAGAGATCAGGGCCAGATATTTTGGAAGTGATCCTGATCAATGCCTGTCGATGTTAAAATGAATCTGCCTCCAAATCCTGGGTGTTGTTTTCGTGTTTCCGCTTGTCATTGCAATAGTATAGTGGCTCATCTTGATGTCTGACTTCTGCATCTCAGAAGGAAACCAGACTTAGGAACACTGAATCTGAATTCTTGAAGTCTGAACATACCAAAATCATTGTTGTCCTGCAAAAAAGGCATTGTGAGCATGTCTTGTCTAAACTCATAGGAACCAGGGAAGAGGGGCCCATCCTTTGCTATGTCCTAGCGGGTGACAGTTCCATGACTGTCTCCGTGACCACTGAGCAGATATCCAGAAGCAGATCTCCAGTTCCAAATGGCAAGGAGGATCTCACATCTTCAGACAGCATTACACATTCTCTGCCAACTTTTCCACCTGCAGAATAATTTCCTTCAAGCTATTCAGCGGCTGCAGTGTAGCTCAGTAGAGGCCCCAAGTTTAATTCTAGCACTGGTCCCACACTAAATGAACATGTGTAAGGTATTCATTTAAGTCCTCCTTGGAAACCTTGCTGGCTTGGAGACCTTAAGCAGTGTAGTCACCTTGCAGCCTCCTTTCCCCTTGCAAAAAGTGGAACAACAATAATAGGAACAGTTCATGCTTAATTGTTTGATATCTGGCAATCTGAACAACTAGTTTGAAGATAACAATATGCAATATGACAACCATTGTTAATTTCCTATCATCCTGTTTTGAAATTCTGTTTTTTGTTTTTTGTTTTTTTTTTAGTTTTTATTCTCTGTAAAAGTAAAAAATATTACTAAGAATTCTGAATTGTGAAGGAATGGGTAAGCTACACAGAGGCAATCTCACATAAATCAGTCATCTTATTCTGACCACCTAGCAGTCTCTCTTCTACCTCTCTCTCTCCCTTTCTCTCTCTTTCTTTCTCTGACCTTATACTTTCCAGCTGTGTAAGACTTCACCTGGGAATATCTGATATTACTTATCTATAATTGTAGGGTCTTGAATTTAAAACTTCTAATTCTCTTCATCTCATTTTCTCTGAAGTGAAATGAGAAGTTAACACCCTTGTTTCTTCTACACGTAATATATTTTTAAAATGTAAATATATGTGCAGATACATTATATATCCTTGTTTATGTACATACTTTCAAGCATATTAAGTACCTATACATATTTGTTTAAAGATCTAAAGAGAAATTAGATATGACAGCATATAATTATGTTTCCAGCACCCTAGAATGTTGAGGGAGGGTGACTGCAAATCCAAGTCCAACCTGGGCAATTTTGTGACCTCAGAATAAAAAATAAAAAGGACTGGAGATGTAGCTTAGGGCAAAGGCCCTGGGTTCAATCTTCAGTGCCCTCCCCCCAAAAAAAAACTGAAAAAGGAAATATTCACTGATAGTAGTTATTGCTGAGATTTGGGGAGACAGGCTTATTTATGTATCTTTTATGTTTCTAAAATGTACCTCCTTTTTCAATTTTACATCATATAATTCATATAAATATTTTCATATATATATGTATATATATAAAATAAGTATTATTCATCATTTCTCCATCCCTGGGCCAAATACCTGAGATAATCAGCTTATAAGGAGGAAAGGCTCACTTTTGGCTCACAGTTTTGGCAGTTACGTCCATGGCTGGTCAGTCGTGTCTGTTCGACCTGTGGTGGGGAAGCCACATTGCGTAAGCAAGCATGGACCAGAGGGAAGTAGAAGACACAGGAAGGACTCAGGGTTCCAATGAGGCTTTCAGGGTCAAGCCCTGGTGAGCTGACCTCTTCCTACTCAGCCCTACCTCTGAAAGGTTCCATCACCTTCCAGGAGTGCCACTCTAAGGACCAAGCCTTCGACACGTGGACCTCTGTCGGAGAACCTGGGTCCAAACTGTAGCAGGCACATTTTGATGAGTTTGTGTGGTCATGCCTGTATAGCCTCCCCTTTACAGTATATATGACAAAGAAAACCAGGCTCTCACAGTAAATAGTTAATAAATACAATGAACAGATGACAAACTGTTAATTTTTTCCCCTTCCTTCTGCCCTCTCCCTTTCTGTTCCTCTGCCCTCCCTTCCTTTCATCCTTCCTTCTAGAAAGTTAATGCACAGTGTCTTCCCCAGGAGCGACTGTGAAACCTAGATCTTAAATACAGTGTGGTAGAAAGACAAGGTGAGATTTTGAGAGGAACTTGCTTCTCCTTATATCCATATGTCCTTGACACAGTACTTACAACTCTCTCAAAACAATGGCACCCGTGATTTTTCACAATAGCTTCAGTTTTGAGTGGCTAGAGTGACCCCTTCTTGCCCACTACCCTGATGAGAGAGAGCAGACACTTGCACACAAGTCTAGTGGTTGTGGTAGCCCATTTGGAGGCTGAATGACTGTTGTGCTTCCACCGCCTTCTCTTCTTGCCTCTCCCTTTCCTTTTCACTTTCTCTGTTCCTTTCCTTTCCTTCTCTTTTTACTTTTAACTTGTCTGGAAAATTGATTAGTTGATTGACTGATTGATTGACTGGTTGCTTGGACTTCCTGAGAGCCAGGAGTTTCATTACCAATAATTAGAGCTTGTATACTTTGCCTTTCCCCTAGCTGAATGTCTGCTCTGGGTATGAACTTTGTTCCCTCTTTCCAAAGCCACCCCTCCCCTGCCCTACTTACAGTTTTTGTTCTTTTGTATGTTTTGCTCCTTAGTCCACGTTACTTAGCTCTTATAATATTAGTTTAATCAGAGGACAGGGAGAAAGTTTTTAATTAAGAATTTTTACAGTGGAAATGTTGTTTCTCACTTTAAGAGATCTACCTTTAGTAGCTCAGTCTCTCGCTTTTTTTTTTTTTTTCTTTTCCTGCTTTTCACTTTGATTTGTCCAAGCTCGGAGACCACATGCAGTGTACTCTTGCTAAGACTTCTGCTGTGTGGTTCTGAGTTCCCTCTCTGGCCCTCTCTCCATGGGGCCCTGAGTCACAACGCAGTCACCAGCTGCCTGTCTTGCTAGTGTGTCCCGTGTACTGATTCCTAGCAGAACCAAGATTCCACTTTGGAAGTATTTTCAGGAAAAGGTGGAGGCCCTATCCCTGCTTTGAGTATCTTTCAGTGGCTTAGTGAAGCAAATATTAATGTTATAAATGTTCATCTCGAAGGCTGTCTCAGTTCCAGCCCAGATGGAGTTATGATTTTAGAAAATCATTCAGTGAAATGTATTTCCTGTGCCTGGTGATCACTTACCAAAAACAGGGGGTGATGGAAGAATAAAAATAAACTTATGATAATTCATATACACTTAACCTTTACCAAGTGAGTAATACCAGAAAGGGAATGAAGCAGGCTCTGCTGACCAGCATTCGCACATGGATTCCAGGAAAGTGTCTGGAGTTGCCAAAGCAGTCTGCCAATCCTGCCAAAGACATCCGGTGACCTTTTGCTAAGGGTGGGGCAAGCAGGGAAGATGGCGGTGTGGATGTGGATGTGGATGTGTTTAAAAGCCTTTTTCCCACCCTGTGTGTAGTGTCAAGAATACCAGAAAAGGGATAGAAAACCTGCATTCCATACCAGGTCCATTGGATCGCTGTGACTTTTTCTTCTTCACATTCTGAGCTTTAAATTATTTGAATGTAGAAAGATCATACACTCTCACTGTATCTCCATGTTCAAAGAAAAAAAAAAAAACTAAAATTAGACAACCAATAAAAGCATTCACATTAAAAGATTAATAGTGCTTTCAGTCAGCTAAGATCTTACTTTACTAACAATTCTAAACCCCACTATATTTTAAAAACCACTGGGATTAAGAACTCACCTTTAAACCCTAGTTGGTATAAGCCACATTAATACTGGGCAGCAATGGAAGTGACAGGGTACCAGGCACAACTTCACCAAAAGCTGGCTCATCATATTTTCCGTAAGGGTGACGCTATTTAAGTTATAGCATCTTGTTGTATTTTCCATAAGGGTGATGCTATTCAAGTTACATTTCTTAATCTATACCTTGTTTCCCCATTTGTAAAAATATAACCAACATTATCTTCCTGCCTTTAATTACTTCATTGTCTATGTAATCGTTTTTGATAGATTTCTCCATTGGGTAATTGTTTGGCCTCTCCTTGTGGGATGACTGGGAGTTTTGTTGGTAGTCAGGAAATCCCTGTCTTGCTGTCAGGCCCATGGAGATGTATTCCTAGTGTTCTCAGTTGATAGCAGGAATAATGTTTTTCCAGAAGCGCCCTTACAGTTTTGTGGAGGCTGGAAATCATTCTGCAGCAAAACTGATCTACACAGATTACTGTTGTAACAAAGCAAGCAGGTGTAGTCTACTTTCTACCCGAAGTCAAAGATCAGTCTGTTCGTTGATGCCTGTAGAAGGCATTGCGAGAGAAATTAGAACCAGCAGGAGACAGGAGATTCACTGTGGAGAAGTAGCTTGCCTGACGGTGTGACTGGCTGTGACCTGTCAGCCCTAGAGCAGATTGGTCAGTAGGGGCATCTGAAACGTGAAGGAGTGAGTTGAGGCTGCTGTCCCTAAGCCAAATTTCTTCCTCCTTAAAAAACAATCTTTATCTCTGCTCTGAAGGCCTTTCAGCTGACTGAATCAGGCCCACCTGGGTGATCTGGGATTATCTTACCTGCTTAAAGTTATCTGATTCATTATGGACTTTAATCACATCCACTAAATGTCTTCATAGCCACATCTAAGTTAGTGTTTTATTGTAGGGACAATAAATAGGGACACAGTGGCCTTCTACCCGGGATGCTGGGACATGAGAGGTTTTGCCCAACTGCTTTGAGGAGAGAAACACTGTCTACCAAATATTCCTTTTGTCTGACTTCTAAGATGAGGCTAAAGGGATCTGAGGATAGTACCTTTGCTTGCACATCACCGTCATCATGTATTCTTCTGGTGCTGGTCTTCATTTATTGACGACAGAGCAGATGGCTCCTCTCTCCTCTCTGTCTCTGGTCTTTGAGTCTTGGTGGGAGATTTCAGGGCTTTTCAGTGGCCGCTCAATCCCCTGTCCTCTCATTTCTGTTCAGCCGCAGTGTCCACTGCCATGGGTCTTGTCATTACTCAGCTATATTATGACTCCTTAATCGTAAAATTAGACCTCCTAAATCACCCCCCGGTTTTCCAGCTCTGTCTCATGCTCATGGCTTCTAGACTGCTCTTGGTGATTACCTCTGCCTTCTCTCCCCTTGGTTTCTATTTGCCTATCAATCCTTGTCTCTGTTTCTTTTCATGTTCAGCTTGGCCTCTGTGGTTCCAATGTTCGAGCCACTGTTTTTTCTTTTTTTGATACTGGGAATTGAACTCCAGACCTCGCGCTTGGTAGGCAGGCACTGCACCACTGAGCTATATCTGACCCTTCAGGACGCGTTGTCCTGAGGTTTACTTTACATACTTGCACTCTGAAAATTTGTGCCTCATTCCAGTCCTCCTGTCAATCCGTCAAGGTACCCCACACCACACTTTGGATTTCTGCCCCTCTTTCCAAACAATCCCACTTTAGAGAGCTCCTCAGCTCCTGTTCTGCCTCTCTTTAAATGCTGTTTTTTCTATGGCTGAGAGGGTGCATGTGGAGGGGTACTTTTCCTAGGGCCTGTTGTTATTCTGCTTCCCACATTTGGTTGGGAGACTTGTGCACTGCTGTGTCCTGTCTACCAATACTGTAGTGTTATTTATATAAATGGGTTCCACCACGGTGTCTTGCACTCCCTATCTAGATGATTTTAATCTCTTATTGCCAGGTACATTTGGATTTATCATAGGAATCTCAGTCTTATTATGTTCAAGAGCAATTCATGAGGTATCTCACCAGAACTCTGTCTGTTCCTATATTATTTAATTAAATGGCTCACTGTATAACCAGTCTCTCAAGCTCCAAGTGTGGATATTATTAGACGCTCCTATTCTTCACTTTCAATCTTCCCTCCTCCATGTTTCACAAGTCTTCCGACTTCTCTGCAGCCCCACTTCTGGTCAGCAATTTCAGATCATCAATACCTGTGGATCATGGGTAAAATCGCTGCAACTAGATTCTTATAGCCACTCATTAACCCCCACCCCAATCTATCCATCAGGCTGTTCCTAAGTAGGAGATCTGACTGATTACTCCTAGCACCGTGTCTCCTCAGCCCAGCAGTATAACACAAATATTAAGAAAACAGGCTAGGAACCCATCACTTTGGGAGGCTGAGGCAGACAGATCAGAAGTTTGAGCCTAATGGTGGAAGCATATCAACTTAGTGAGTGTGTGAGTTACTTCCCTGCTTGTTGGGACACATTAATGGGCATCCACAAATTAAAGGAGGAAAGATTTATTTTACCTCACTGTTTGTAGAGTTTTCAGCCCACTATGGGCTGGCTCGAAGGCAGGGCAGCATGGCAGAGGGGCCTTGGAGAAGAGAAACAGTTTGTGTCGTGACTTCTGGAAGCAGAGAGAGAGATCAGGGAGAAGGGAGGGAGATGGACCCTTGCAGGCCACACCCCAGTGAGCCGCCTCCTCCAACCAGGCTTAGCCTCCCAGCATCACAGAAGCTATAAATTCATCCAAGACCCTATGATGAGTACCACGTCCCCACCATCCAATCACCTCCGCAAAGCCCCACATGAGACTTTAGGGGGACATCTAGGTACAAGCCATAAGGGTGAGACTCGGGCTCAAAATAAAAATAAGGGAAGGGAGGGAGAAAGGAGGAGAGGGGATGGGAGGGAAAAGGAAAGGAGGAGGAAGAAGGAAAGCAAAGGAGGAGGAAGAAAGAGAAGAAGCAGGGTGGGAGGGAACCAGGAGGGAAGGAAAGAAGTAAGAAAGAGGGGAAAAGCAAAGAAAAGAGAAAGCAGGGCGTAAGAGAAGGAGTGAGGCAGGTAGGAGAGGAGCAAGGTAGGAAGAAAGGAGAAAGACAAAAGATGCGCAGAAATTACATAGACAGTGAGTCTGCCACCCGCCTGCATGCTCTGTGAGCTTGCACAGGTAACCTGTCTGAGTTCGTTGTGCCCTGTAGTACCATATAAAAAGGGAGCAGTCCTAGTGCATCTCCCCTCACACGTGTGCCTCTTTGGGTGCTTCTCTTACGTCTGCTGTCTGTGCTTTGGCCACACCTGCCTTTTGTCAGTTCCCCAGAGGCACTGGCCTGTGACATTCTGTCTGCCCGGTGCTCATGCCCCCAGTCATTTATTGCCCCCTCTCAACACGGATAGCTCTTTTCTTAAGAAAATTTGGCAACTGCCTCTGGCCTTACCTACCTCAGGTGTCCTTGCGTGTTGTCCTATGTCTTTCTCCTTGAACTTCCTACTCCTCCCACTTCCTTCTCTCTAAATGCTCCTTCAGGGGGCTGGGGATTTAGCTCAGCGGCAAAGCGCCTGCCTGGCAAGCGCAAGGTCGTGAGTTCAGTTCCCGGTACCGGAGAAAAACCACAATAAATAAATAAATAAATATAAATAAATAAATAAATAAATGCTCCTTCACTTCCGGACTGCTTCTCCCAGATGATCACTCATTATAAGCTCTAGGAGAACCTTGACCATTGACCCTGACCATCTGTTTAAGTTTCCAGTCCTTATTGCCCAGTGCTTATTGTCCAGCAAAGGTTAGGCACCAAGTCAATATTTAAGGAACATTTACACTGTGCATGTACAGTGTTCAAGAGAGAGCTCTTCACACAACAAGATCAAGTGGTCTTTTATCAGCAGGCAAAGCCCCAGCACAAGTTCCTTCTCTAGACCACAAAGTTGAATGTTTCCTATCTTTCCTCTTAAAAATCTTAGCTTCAGCAAAGCAGTCTTTCCATCCCTTCCTTCTACTTCCCGATAGTCCCCGTAATAGATTATAAAGAGTGTGTATTAATCTCCAGTTGATTGCATTGTTATGCCTTGGGTGGGGACAGAACAATCCTATTATTAGCAGTGCTTGGGAAGCAATTTCTAGGTATATTATTAATCATGAATATTCATGGAGAGCTGCTTCACTTTTCTCTCAAGCTTTTGCAGGATTTTTTTTTTAACAGTTCTGCATGTTGAAAGAAAGTTCACGATTTTTTAAAAGGAAATGTGGCCCTTTTCATTAGCTCCTTTTACCTCATGCTGAGTCATGGATGAGAGCGAATTTGTAGGCTGTGGAGCTACAGGAAAAGTAATACTGTCATTTACACTTGCCGGCTGTTATGCTTTCCAGAAAACTTTTTCCGTAGGTTGTGAAAGTGATTAATCTGCCTTTAAAACTGACAAAAAGGTTCTCTGATAAGAGAAAAAAATTAAATGCGAGGTTTTTTTTTTTCTTTAAAAAGTAAGCTACTCTTGCCAACTTTAGCTTCGAAAGTAAGTCCAGATTTCATTCTTGTAAATTTTGCTGTCAGTGTGTGTGTGTGTGTGGGGGATCTGGTCATGATTTAAAACAATCAAGGGACATTTTCTATTTAAAGTATGCCTTTTGTTTATTGGCATAGCTCATCCCTCATGCTATAGCTGAATTATTCATTTCCGCATCCTGTTCCTTCGCTTTTTTTCTTTCATTTCTCTATATTTGGGCCTATACTTTCAATACTTCCCATACCATTTTACTTCTTGGCCCCAGATCTTTTCAGCCAACCTCTTTTTAGCAGAAGAACTGAAGAAAATGGCCTCAGTTTTACCTACAGTAAGAGCTCCTGTTTCACTGAAAAACTACATGCATGTAAACGATACTTCTTCAAACTTGGACAGTAGTTGATATAATTGAAATGAAATATCCCTTCTTGATGAGTTTAGATATTTCTTTTCTTTTTATTTTTAATTTCAAAAATCATTTTTCTCCTGAGGACTGGCAAATGAACATGGAATTGGATTTTTTTCAGGAACCCTCATTTCATCTGATAATTTAACGGGCCAAATGAATAAATAACGTTGCAGAGTATAATTCAGCACTTTTATAATTCTCCAGAGAATCAGTGACTCATTTAGAGAACTCAGAGCCCTCAAAAGGGTAGAATAACGTGTTGAACTTACTGCAGTTTGTGGCCTTCAGATTTTTTTTTTTTTTTTTTAAGACAGGATCTCCCTGTGTTGTCCAGGCTGAACTCAAAACTCCTGGGCTTCAGCAATCCTCCTCATACCTCAGCCTCCAGAATCGCTGGGACTGCAGGCGGCTCACCCAGCTATACCCAGCTTTAGCAATGAAAGGCCTCGTTTTTTGTAACAAGTTCTCACGGATTTTTAAAATGCAGCTTTAACTCTCCTCCTTTTACATTTTTGCACTCCTGAGTCTAAGCGTTTTATTTTGGGGTATGTCAGGTTATTTTACTCTTTTTCTTCCTCTCCTCAGTTTGAAAGCTGACTTCTGAACCTATACCATTTCCTTGGTTGCCAAGTGCTGTCTTGGGGAATAGAGTGTCGATGATTTCTCCGCCACTCTGACAGCACTGCACCCCATTGAGGACGGGAAGAGATGAGACGGAGAGAAATGTCCCCTGCTCCAACTTCATGGACCCACACCTGGAGCTCAGGGTTCTTTCAGTCTTAAGGTCCAGAGATACGAATTGCTTTTGCCCTTAGGCTACATAACCAGGTTTTAAAATTCTGAAGTTGAAAATGTCAAAAGCATTTACAATTGAAAGTCTGCTAAGTATTGGTGTATGTTTCTATGGGTGTTTGAGAAAATACAGGAAATAATGTAAATGTGCTTGTTCTATACCTGAATTGCCAAGATTGTTTCTATGTTTTATTAAATGTGTATGAAAGTTATGTAAACACACGCATCTATCTTCCTATCTATCTATTATCTATTTAAGTCTAAGCAAGCAGCATTTTTATTTTTTTATTTTAAAAATAAAAGAAGGAAAATGTTAACAAACAGACAACCACCTACAAAATAGCAAAAGAACAGTAGACAGTACAGAGTTACAGACAAAGTGGTAGGAAATTAACAATGTTTGATGTATTACATATTGATATCTTCAAAGTGGTTTCTCAGGAAAACAAATAGAGACATCCAATATTGATCAATCAAGGACTCATTGACAGTTTCTTTCAGCAAAGAAATAGAAGACAGTAGTTCAACTATGTTAACTATCCTGTATATACATACATACAAAATTTCTCCTAACCCTATTATGCCCTTTCACTTCAAAGTACTATGTAGTGCTTCCTCTGTGAGTGCATCTTGTAATAAAAGATCACCGCTATTTTGGAGAAGGTCTCTTTGGGCTAAGATGAACCTTAAAGACTTTTGGCATTCTCCTTTAGGTAATTGCTGCCTAAAGCCATGGGTGCACACAAGTTTGTTAGAGATTCAATGGCAACCTTTAAACTGAGGGAGGGGATGGCCCCCTTGGCATTTTATGTTGTTGTTGAGATTAGCTGTCTCAATATAAATTGCCTGCGGTGTTTCTAATTTGGAGATACTTTGATTTGATGTTCTTAAGAAGGAAAGGTTCTATACATATCATGGAAGTGTCTTTTTCTTAACTAAATGCCAGCAACAAAATTTAAACGAAAAAGTAGTCAGGAAGCTATGATAATGAGATATGATTATGGTTTAGTGGAAGAAAAGAAAAGCCCTGCAGGGAACAATATGAGTACAGTAAATTATGAATCACTACTAAATAGGCCTCATTAGTCCATATTGACTATGTTTAATTGACATTAACAAAGAAACGGGGGAACTCTGTGAAGTATATCGAAGACAACTTGGCTGAACTAATAAAAGTCATTAGAAAGTCTGCTTTCAGAGCTAGAAATGGTTGGGTGTCCAGAAAGCCTTATCCATTTCATTAACGACTTCTTTGGAGAAGCACTTGTAAGGGACATGGACCTGTGGAATATTTTTCAACAAAGTACAGTGGGACTACAATATTTTGCAGGAAAAGTTGATTCTACTAAGGATTGGGGGACAAAGGGCATTATAGTGATTGTTTATGTCCCTGTTACTCTACATGGTCTGCAAAACCAGAGTGCCAGATGCTAAATTCTATCAACATAATGCATCTTTAATTAAATATTCTATTTGCAATACAATTAATAATGTGGTCTGTTTCCATAACTTTATTAAGAAATTACCATAATTTTTATATAATAGGCTAATAAAAAGCCAATGTGTTTTGCAACAGCCTTTCCTAAAGTGGTTATGTGCTTTGTGTCTGTTGAATTTTGAATTTAGATTAAGAGATCCTGGGCCAGAATTATCTGATGCAATGTACTTGGAACTTTAAGCCATCGAGTAATCTTTCAAGATCTCCTTTTATTTTGCTTCCTTTACAGTGCAATAGATTTCTTATTTTTCAGTGAGCTCACTCATTAAGAGGTTTAGGGAATAATTTACCGTCTTGCTTGGTGCTCCTGCCCTCTTCCAGTTTGTCTCAAAAACCCAAAGCAATGCAAACAATGATAATTCCTAGTATACAGAACACTGGACTGTTTTAATGAATGGGAGGTCATGCTTCCGGTTCTGTGGAGCCCTGATGTTGTCTTAATTCTCACAATGTGTTAGCATAGATAATTAAATTCCCTTAGCTGTCCTGTGAGGCAAGAATTTTAAATTGTACTACACCAGGAGCAAAAAACTTTGATACTTAAAACTAACATTACATTTTAAACTAAGATCATCTGTGGGTATTGCCTCATGTATACAACAGTGAAAATAGGGTTTTAATAAAATCATGTTTTGCAAGCTGCATTTTCAAAGCTCCTTGAAAATGTCACCTCCAGCTAAACAGAAGTCATTTGCACCAGAGGTGTGCATGTCCTTACTGTTAATGTAAGAGCAGTTCTTTCTCTTCAGAAAGTAATCGCTTTCCCCATAAGGTATTTTTATTTTGAGCAGGGTGTGTCCCTCCCCTACCCTTCTTTTGCCCTAATATTTGTCCCTCAATTGTGTCAGATTATTTGCCAGGTAAAATTAACCGCAGACACTACCCTTCACAATTTGTCCTAGTATAATTGTGTAGACTTATTTCCGGTGCTTGCCTTTTTATGGTGTGGAGAGGTTGCTTACGGAACAACTTTGTTTTTTGTTTTTTGTTTTGTTTTTTTTTTTCCGGTACTGGGAACCGAACTCACGACCTTGTGCTTGCCAGGCAGGCGCTTTGCCGCTGAGCTAAATCCCCAGCCCCACTTACGGAACAACTTTGGAACCACAGAGTCTAGATTCAGATACCAACATGAGCTCTGACAACGGACAAGTTGCTTCTGTGCCCTGGACCTCAGTTTCCTCGTTGACAAAATGGAAACAAAACTAGGGTCTTTATCTAAGGCATTTTGAAAAGGACTTTTAGAATTCTTGCTCCACTTGATCTCTGTATATGATTTAGCTTAGTGTCTGTTTCTCTGTTCACATCATTTGCTGGAAATAAGACCTACGTTCCTTCTCCTCACAAACAGGTGTGTGCACATGCACACGGACACAAATCCACCTCTTGCAAGAGTTCTACCTGTCCCCAGAACAGAGGGGAAGTCTTATGTTTTTAAAAACCTTTGTGGCTGTCTGCCTGCCAGATTGGGAATAATCCATCTGAAACCTTAATATATTCCTGTATTTCTTCTCTTTTTCTTTTCTTTCTTTCTTTCTTTCTTTTTTCGTTTTTTTTTTTTTTTGGTGTTTTTGAGACAGGGTCTCACTACACAGTTCAGCTGGTCTCAAACTCACTTTGTAGCCCAGGTTGGCCTCACACTCGTGACAATTGTCCTGCCTCAGCCTCCCAAGTGCTGGGATTATAGGCCTGCATCACCACACTTGGCTATTTCTGTATCTCTTAATATTATCAAATGCACGTTATAGATAATTTTCAAGCATATTTTGTTTGGTTGGGGTGTAAACCCCTTGAGTTTAGGAATGTCTAATGTCCTCTAAATTTCTCCTGACTCCAAAGAACACAGTGCCTTTGCTCAGGAAGGGGGGCAATTTTGTGTGCACACATGTATATCTTCTTTGATATACATTTGAGTATACCTGATGTGAGCCCTTATTTTTGTATTGAGACTAGTACTTCTGGGCATTGTCCGAGGTTTGAGAATTACAAGGAACCTAGGTAAGAAATACATGTAGTCATAGTTTAAAGCATATGTGTGCTCCTTTTGTTGTGTTTCCTTCTTCATTTAGCTGTAAGCACTGCAAAAGAATTATAGATTCCTTATTTAAAGGAAAATGAAAGCAGATCGGTTACTTCTGTCAGTAAAGGCTGTTCTTTACCACACCTAGTTAGATAAATAGGATGTTTACAAGCATATGACTTAAGCACATGAATACTATCTTCATGAAAACCATGGAAGAATCTCAGTAATAATCTTAAATTATTATTTTAACACTGAAAACTTTCGAGGCTCAAGCTAGCTAAATTTTGTACATTGGAGCTACTTAGTTGACCAAGTTTCTTTAAAAAGAAAATTTAAACAATGATGATTCAGGTTGAGTGCAATGGCTACTCACTACTATAATCCCAGTGCTCGGGAGGCTGAGGCAGGAGGATTGTCAGGAGTTTGAGGCCAGCCTGGGCTACATAGTGAGTTCAAGGCTAGTCAGAATGACATAGTAAGACTGTTTCCAAATGGAAAAAAGTCATGGTTATCAAATTCCACAAGGGTGTGTTTTATTATGTTACTTTAAAAACCTATGGTTGTGTTTACAAAGTCAATTTTAATTGAAGGTATGAATAGAACTTGTACAGACAGTTCCATTCTAAAAGATGAAGGTTTTGCTCTTGTTTGAGACAATTTTGCTTGACTCTGTTTTTGGATTCTGATTTTTCCAGGCTGAATAACCATTCATTTATTCAATGGCAATAATTGCAATATCCCAGGTCCAGGTAAACAAAAAAAAAAAAAAAAGAAGAAGAAGAAAGGAAAGAGACCAAAAGCATATTCACCTCACAGTACTATTATAGATTATGTTGTCCTTTGGTAGATGCTCCTTGTTTACTGATAAAATATATAGGAAAAAAAATAGTTAATTTTTTTTTCTTTTTTGAGACAAGATCTTGAGATGTAGTTCCTACTGTCCTTGAACTCACTATGTAGCCTAGGCTAGCCTGGAACACGCAGTGATCCTCCTGCCTCAGCTTCCTAAGTACAAGCATTACAGGCATGTGCCACCACTCCTGGCCTATGCTTTCATTTTAAAAAGTAGATATAACAATGCAATTATTTCACCTCAACTTTTACTATAGGACAAACCCAGTGCCAAGCAAGAAAAGAGTGGTTGATTGGCCTCAGACCAGTGACTGAGGACACTCAGAAGTGGTGAGGTGTGCGGCAGCTTTCCCCCAAGCTGCACGTGAGAATGCAGACCCAGCGGTACTGCATCCTCGGTGCTGATTTCAAGGATGTCCTATGCCCACCAAGACCTTCATCCGTGACCTTTAGCTCCACTGGGAAGCTGTCAGTTTGCTGTTATATTTTTTAAAAGTCCAAATTAATGATCTTTTTATCTCAAATCCCCAGTTTTAGATAAATATTTAAAATTGAGTAAATTTTTGAAGTATATAGGTGTGTCTTGAGAATTGCTTGTCGCTCTTGCTCCTTAATATTTTTCCTCTCCCTCTGAGGGTTCCTACAGGAATCTCTTTGGTCAGAGGATGACTGTCAGAATCAGAGGCAAAATTATCTGTTTGAGCCAAGCATGGTGGCACATGCCTGTAATCCCAGCACTCTGGAGGCAGAGGCAAGAGGATCGTTGTGAGTTCCAGGCCAGCCTGGGCTACAAAGTGAGCTCAAGGCCAGCCTGAACTGCATAACGAGACCCTGTCTCAAAAAGACAAAAAAAAAAAAAAGATTATCTCTTTGAATTTTAGCCACAGGTAAAATTGTTCAGGTCATATGGACATCTGTGGTGTGCGTCTTCACAAAATTGCTCAGCATCTTTGTTAGGATGTGTATGAACACTGAGTTGCTTGCACACCCAAAGAAAGAGACAGATCACTTACTCAAATGACCCCCAAGCTGCTACATGTGAATAGCATCACTTAAGCCGATAATGAGAACTGAGCCCTCACTTTTAACATGGAATTGCTCCAAGATTTCTTTTTCCCACCTTTATTCTGAAACCCCTATTTAACATCTTTCCCAGAAAGAAATATTTTGGGGGCTTGTATCAAATCAGGCACAGTCCCTTGCTCCATTGCTGTTCACATTAGAAATAAGGTGCTAGAAGAAGGTCCGCTAGGTCAGAATTTCCTGAAGTCTAAAATGCATAGCTAACATTCTACCAGCAGCTTTTTGCGTTCGAATTCTAGACCTTGTTAGGACTTTCATTACCTGCCTGGATAACTCTAGAGGCTTCTTTGCTGGCTTGCTTTATGTTCAACAGAAATATAAGGCAGTGGATTAATAGTTCTGTAACGCAACCTGATCCAGTCCTTGTACAGTTGGCTTCCTGACATTGTACCTGTTACAGAAGTACAAAGGCATGTGATGACAATAAAGCAGTCTCAACAACGACTCTTCCTTAGATGTTCCATCTAAACTATCAACTGGCTTGAGACAACAAAGGTTTTGGAATCCAATATCAGAGGGTTTGAAAGTGAGGTATTTGGCATGGATCTGACTTAACATATATATTGTGTGGCTGACTGAAAGATTATCATCTGATATACATGGGAAGTGAGTAGGTGGATACTTGACATTTTTTAGAAATGCATGCCTGGCATTTTGATGTGCTGTTGTATCTCTTGAAATTCTTATGGTTGGAAACAAACAACTCTGTGAGGAGAGTGTAGCATAATTCAGAGCAGTGTGGAATATAGGAGTGGGTTGCATTCTGGTCTTTGATTTAAAATTAAATATCTCCGTAGGAGATTATGGCATTGGAGTGCTTATCTGTTGAGACAGATTGACTACTGAAGAATTTTAAAAATTTGTGGCTCTGTGATATACTAGTAAATGAAATAAGATATAAAACTGCATCTGGAGTAAATATTTACACCATACCAACCACACTTAAACACACATATACCACATACAGAAATATATATATATATATGAGTTCCTAAAATTTCACAGTTGTTATCACTGAAGTTTTAAATCGAGTTTCTTATGTTTTTATTAATCTTAATATTTCCCCATTTTTTACAATGACTACCACTGTTTTTATGAAGAAACTATTTCACATGGGAGCTTGCCTGGCTCTCCCATGCACAGCTCTAAGAAATAGAGGAAAAAATGATGTCATTTTGTTCAACCATCATTAAAATACCATGCAAAGACACAAGTAAATACAGTCAAAGTTTTACTCCCTGCGTAATAGAAAAAAACCCAATTGTTCTTTTCCTTACTAACTGTGGTATCCTGAAAAATTGTTTTGCTTCTTAAAGTTATTATTACTGTCATTGTTATTGTTATTTACTGCTGGGATAATGAGTAGGGAAATTTAGCAATATAATGAATAACTCTGATATTTACTTCTGATGCCTAAGATCCTTTGAGATTTTTTTTGTTTGTTTGTTTTCTTTTTCTTTTTGTGGCTGGCCCCACCCCACTCCCCATGCAGTTACTTGTCACCAAATAATGGCATAGCTGATACTGCACATCACCTTCTTGAATTTCTTTAATGCCAGTCATCCTGGAACTCACAGAGGCTCCCACATGGACACAAACAGACAAGTGAAGCTCAAGAAAATGGAGAATAATTTCATACTTGAACACAGCCATTCCTTCAATCCTTCATTCATTCACTCATTGCTTGCTGATCTTTTTGGTGCCTACTTAGCTCAATGTCTGTGCTACCATGTTCTAATGGTTATATAAAGCCGGTAGAAGGCTCCCTAGAACATAATACTTATGCTTGAGCTGCATACTTTAGGAGTGTTTTGCCCTACCTTGAAAATGCATATGAATGTACGAGGTGATTGCATTATACATGGAAGAACAGGCTAGAAGGAGATGTTTCAATTCAGCTGCTCTTGTGAAGTTGGAAGAAACATTTTTAGCAGGCCTCTTGAAGATGAAGGACCTGAGTCACAAAGATAGGAATGTGCCTGATATCATTCACTAAGGCAGAGTGGAATGAAAGACCTGGGCCTTTCATCTCTGAAGCTAGCGTTGTTTGGCTTGTTGCATTTCAGCTCTGTGTTTAAAAAATAAATGGGTTGCAGTGGGAGCACTGTGTTCCAAGTGGGGTTTGAGAGACTTCTGGGAATCTGAGAAGTTTCCACTGTTTCTTTGCCTGTTTGCCTGGCTACGTGCGCAGCTACTGAGGCTGGGAATGGTAGCCCTTTATCCTGTAGCTGGAAAAATTTCGATATTTAAAAGGTAGAGAGTAAACGGTAAATCACTGTATGAGGAGCTATTTTCTTAAAAAAAAAAATCTGAGGTCATACCTGTAGAGCCAACTAAATACCATATATCTTTGTTTTGGGGGTAGTAACAGAAAATTCACTGTTCTGGGCCAAGGATATAGCTCAGTGGTGCACTGTTTTATTTGAAAGGAAAAGATATTTGGCATATTATTGTTTTTCCTTGTAAATAAAGCTGTTTTGTTTTCAGTGTAATTATGTATGCTTAAATAAAATGAAAAAAAGCAAAATAACCTATCATCCTACTATCCATAGTTACCCACTGCTCGTGCTTTTATTTGCTTCAGTCTCATTGGCATACTGGAATTTTATCCTGTTCTGTGTGCAAGTTCACATCCTGTAATCTTCTGGAAACATTGTAGCATAAAGAGATGTAGCATCCTGCAATATCTACAGATTATGAGACTTGTAAAAGCAAAGCTTGAAAATAGTACAAGAATGAGAAGGATACCAATTTATATGCTGCTCCAGAAGGCCTTAGGCAGCAAAATCTGCCTGAGATCTGAGATACCCCTTAGGTGCCTGAAGCTACCTGCAATCTTTGAATTAGCTCAATCAAATCTTTTAATTTTACAAAGAGGAAACTGACACCCAAAGCATGATATAAGAAAATGTGCTCAGGCCTTGTATTTCCAGGCCTTATTCCAGTTTAAAAAAGAGTGCCAATGAATACTGGTGCTTGAATTTGCTATTGTTTGCTACTCTAAAAGGAAAAGGATAAGCTGGTTCTTTATTGTAACTTCTTCTACCTGAAAGTGAGTCTCAAATAGCCAAACTCTGCCATTTGTGTCCTCCAGCTGGTGGAGAATTCAACAGTGATGCTGACTCCTTGCTCAGGGCCAAGACCTCATTCACTTGCCTTCCCGTAGACCTTGGTCACTTGTACCATAGGCAGAGGTGCCTCAGCCGCCTCTAAGCCATTCTCAGAATTTCAGCTCATAGTTGCTGTGTAACAAATACCACCTATCTTCATACTCCAAGTTCTAGGATATTTACTGCCCTGTATGATCTAAAATATCAAATAGGCGATATCAGCTGTTTTAAAAATATAAATAGGCAATAGCAAATGGTGTTTTGGGGACCATTCAGACATGATTGTTGCTCCTATCACTGTCATTTTTAAGACGGTTGATTGTTCTTATAAAGCATGTAGTGCATTGCCCCGCACCTCTGAGGTTATAAACACAATTTTGTTTTTAGATAGTTGCCCAGATCACAGAGGCGGGAGCCGACCGACCCTGTGTGCTCAGTGATTGAGTGACAAAGACAGGCTGAGAGAGACCCTGGCTTCTACACCACCCCTCCCTCCCTCGCGCTTTCCAGGCCATGCCCACAAACGGATCTGCCCCATGCAGTCACCGCAGGATTTATCTGAGCGCTTGCTGAACCTGCTCACAATTTATTTTTATTTCTTCCGATCGACGTGGATTTGGCACGGGAGAGTGAATTCTTTCTGGAACAGCAGATGTGCCTGGTACACTCGTTTGCTGTAACCATTTGTGCTGTGGTTGAAAAAAAAAAAAAATTAAGAGTGCAGAATTGTTGAAGGGGGAGGGTTAAAAAACCAGAGCCATTTTAGCGATTATGCAAAGTTAGAATATGAGTAATTTTGCTGCAGTTAGTCATTATGTGCTCTCATGGCTTGTTTTGCTAGGATAAAGGGATGTGTACAGGTTCGCTGAATAGAGCTCTTTTTCGTCCCTAACAGTCACTCTTTATGAAAACATTTTCTACCCTTCCTCCTACTCTGTGGCAAAAGTGCTCTCTCCTCAGAAATTATACCCTTCTGTGATTCAGCCCTTTTATCCCTCTACAATAAGTGGACAAACAGCCTCCATTTCTGAGAACAAATATGCGAGGAGAAAAACTTTTTTCTCCTGTACAGCATACCATGTAGTTGACATATATTCAAGTCGTAATAATACAGTGATCATTTTAAAATGAGCATGTTTTCTGCACTGAAAAAAAAAAACTGAGCAAACATCTAGTGACTCTGCTATGAGCATAATGTGCTCTAAATGTGGTGTCCTTTCAATATTTCATATGAAACATTTAGTACTTTTTAGCAGCTTTTCCTCGTGGAATTCTCTGAGGACTCTAGCACCTCACCTATTCCTCTGTCAGTCTGCTTTAGGGAACCTCAGTTCCTTCGGAAATATGTGAATGGGGGTCTGTTTGTTTCCAGTGAAGCAAATATAGCCTCCTGCTCACTCTCGCTGCTTCCCTTGTTGAATTCCGCTGCTCTTTTGGAAGCTCCTGTGTGGCAGCAGGACCGCCCGGCTCACCCCAGTAAGCCTTCTTGGTCACCTCCATACACTTCTGCCTGGTGTCTCTACACTGAGGTCCACTTTCGTTGAAAAAATAACAGCGCATTGACTTTTGGTGGGCTCGATAGAAAATCTGGGCATTCTAGTATGATGGTAGGGACGTCCCTGTTAATGTCTGGAAAAATGGGTTTTAGTCTTGATCCTTTCAAGGCCTCATCCCTGGGCAAATCACTCCTGAGCCTTTTTGCTTAGGGTGAAGGTGAAAACTTATTATCTTCTCTTTCAAGTCTGACTCCCCATGATTCTATGAAGACTATAAGTTTTGATTATGTCCAAATAAATCACCTTTATTTCTTGCTTCTTTTAAAGATTCTTGGGCTGGGAATATAGCTCAGTGGCATAGCACCTGTCTAGCAAGCGCAAGGTCCTGAGTTCGATTCCCGGTACCAAAAATAAATTAAAAATTAAAAAAATTAGATTCCTTTATGACTGCATCTGCCCCAAGTAACTTTTTCAGACCCTTCTCTCAAAGGTGGTCACATTTTGATTTCTACGCCGAACTTTCACAGTTCCACAAGGAGAAACCCCTATGGGAACTGGGGGTTTCCAGCTCGAGGGAGCACCAACCATTTCACTAACTTTCTCTTTTAATAACTTCAGAGAAGCAGTGGTAGACTAGGATGGCCGGTTTTATTAGCAGAGTTGATCATAACCCAGAGTACTCTCCAAGCTCACCATAGTTTGCTACCTACAGCTGAGAAACTCAAATGCATACAGTAAATCAGAGTATTAAAAATTAGGTCGAATTACAGACCTCTGGAGTATGGCTAAGGGTTTGACTTCACAAAACTGCAGGAGGATAGAGAAGAATACAGGGAAGTTATAATTTACCAACTACTACCATTGCTGTTTGATTTCATTCAGTGTTTTTTCTCTTGTGGGATTCGTCCACATCATATGATGAAAGTAACTTTCATTCACAAAATGAAAAGTTATGTGCATCAGTTTGCTAGGCCTAAAGGTAGCATGTTGAACTAGAAAGACCCACATGGAGCCTGTGGGAGAAGAAGGTGAGAAGAATCGAAGCAGATGGGAAGCAGTGGACATGGCTTGTGATAAGCAGGTGGCAGCTCATTAAAGGGACATCAGTGGTGAACACCTTACTGAAGCTTCGAGGATCAAGGCCGGCTTCCCAGAAGTGGTGCCATTTCATCTGAAATCTGAGGGCCGAATCTTAGGTAGAGCTGGGAGATGGAAGTAGGATGCAAAGCATACAAATCAGGGTAAACATAGGAACGCTGCGCTGAGTCCCATCTGGAAGGAAGGAAGAGACTAAGGAGTTATACAGTACAGTGTTTCTGTCAGAAGGGATTTGTACTTTATTCTAAAAGCAAAGAGAATGCTTGGAAAATTTTAATACAGGAAGACAAAGATTACGTTGGAGTCTTCGAGGTGTCCTGGATGCCTTGTCAAGAGTATGTATGAGATAGAAATAAGAGGACAGTTTTCAAGAAAGAAAGAAGAAAAACCTCCAAAACCACATATACAAATATGTTTATGTTTGTCTACTTATTTATGTTACTAAACTAAATCAGCAATAATAGTGGACTCACCTAGGATACCAAAAAGCTAATAGTGAGAACTGGAAATGTTAGAGGTGATGATTAGACAGAACCAAGAATGCTTACCATATCGTGCAGAAAAAGCATAGTGTGGCCATATTTCTACATTCAATCACATTGCTAAGCCTTTGGGTTGTTTAACAACCTTAAAATATAACTAGTTTGCATAGATTTTGTCAGCATACACATATTCTTTTATATTACTTTTCTCCATAGACCGTTATTTTCAGTACCTGTCCCCTTCATTTCTAGATGAATAATATTCCACTAGATCGGTGTATAATGATGTCCTCAACCATCCTGCATTTTTTCTTAACATAAATACTATAATTTGTGAGCATTTTAATAGCTCTTCTTTGCAAGCTCCTACGCCACAATAATTATTCCAACACTGCTTCCAGTCATGTAAAAGTGCACCTGTACTGTTCTCATCGAGATTGGGATTTATTATTTCTTGACTAAGTGGTTCAACTTTCAGTATCTTTAACTAAATCCTTGTCCTGATAGGAGAAGAGTGTTGAGCGCTTGAGGGAATGATTTAGAAAATATCAGTGCTTGCTGTGAGAATGGACACCTTGCTCATGACATTCCCAGATTATAGAACCCACTCAGATTGAATTAACCCTCATTACCGTGGCTTCTCCAGTGCAGGGCACCTGCATGCTAGCAACTAAGTGTCCTGTAAGGTCCTCATATTTGTATGGGGACCCTCAGAGACCTCTCAAGTTTGAAACTGACGGCACACCCCAAGGAAAGCTATTTGAGGGAAGTGTGGGAACGTGTTGAAATATTTGCTCTACGGGCTCCAAAATGACCTGCTATTTAATGAGTATGTGAGTACAGGGCCTTACCTGGATCATTATTCTTTGTTTAATATTTAGGGAAGAAGACATAAAGGATTTCATGGTAGCATCTGAGTGCTCCCACCTGGCTGATTTTATTTCTGAGAAAGCAACTTGACAGGCTGCCATGAATGTCTCTGGTAGTCCAGGGACCTGCTTGTTTTCACGGTACTTTATACCTGATCAGAAGTGTTCTGAAGATTAATTAAATGGAAAAACTTTTAAGATGAAAACTACTCCAGAGTGCCACATCGGACCATATTGTTTCTGCTATTTCTGCCTCAGAAGTTATTAAGACTAGCCCGTCACTAGCTGTAGTATATTTGTAGAGCACAATACAGCGAAATGAACAAGTGCTGATATATTACACAGAAGTAAGATATTTATGCCTACATCTCTCACACAGGAAATATGTGAAGGACTCGTGAGATGTGTGTGTGTGTGTGTGTGTGTGTGTATGTGTGAGAGAGAGAGAGAGAGAGAGAGACAGAGAGAGAGAGAGACGGAGAGAGAGTGTATGTGGTTTACGTGTCCATCAAGAACTGAAAATGGTGTTTGTAGTGACCCTGTATTGGCACCAGTGTTTTGAACTCGGTGACATGAATTGAAATTGTGTATTTTGATTTTGAGAGCAATGTTTGAGGTTGTTTTAACTCATGACCAGGTTTCTGCTGCCATGTATGAGGCTATTTTTAAAAACCCAAATATAAATAGAGAGAAAAATAAAAGATAGGTTGAAGTAGGGAAATTGATCTTTCTCAAATAGGAAGGGGGCCAGGAGATGCAGGGGAGGAAAAGGAGGGGAAGGGGAGGAGAAAAGGAATTAGGCTGTGTCACACCCAGGCAGCAGTTCCCCACAAGGAGGGTAAATGTACTACAGATGCATACTAATAAGAAATGAAATAGAAAATACAAAAAGCAGTGAGAACAAAAATTTCTCTTATATGTCACTCAGTACAAAATTTTAACCTTTTCGAGATATTTTAAGCCATTTTTAATATTTTACTACTTTCTGTCCTTTCTTTCATCTATATGCCCATAGAAATTAGAGTACTCTGATTATTTTGTTGGATTTTCTTTAAATAACATATGTTTCTTATACTCATTTTAAATATACTTTTTCATTTATTTGTATGAGGTAAATGTATTATATAAGACCAAGTGTATTTATACGTAAGTAATTTATATTTCATACATATAAGGCATATATGTTATTTCTTTTTAATACATATTTAATCCTTTGATTCAAAAAGTGATTGTGTTTGTGATAGAAAGTTTAGAAAACAAGAAAAATACATAGAATGCCTACAGATTTCCCCTTTAATGTAAAAACTGTTATCTCTTTGGGAATAAATCATTGTGTATATAAATATATGCATCTATTTATGTGAGATTTAAGTGGTATCTTTGTCGATTAACAGATATGAAGCAACTTTTACTATGCTGACTTTAAAACATAAAATAGGTGACACATTTTCATTGTCATTTACTATTATTTTGTTGTGGTAAAATATGCGAAGCACGCGGTTAGCTATTCCTACCATTTTTTAGTATTACTAAAATACTAGTAATAGTATTTTCTAAATCATCCCTTCACACTATTGTGCCACCATTACCCCATTCATCCGCGGAGGTTTCCTTTTTGCACTGCACAACCATGCCCAATACACAGCAGCTCTCCAGTCTTCCTCCCCGGCCCTACACACACCATGCCACTTTCTATGTCTATCAATTTGAGTACCCTAGGCACCTTATACAACTGAAATCATACACGATTTCTACCTTTGTAACTGGTCTCTTGCCCTGAGCATAATGTCATAAGGCTGCATTTCGTTGCAATATGTGTCAGAATACATCCCATCACGTACATACACTGCATTTTGTTTTTTCGCCACCAGTGGAGACGTAGGTTGTTTCTATCTTTAGTCTGTTGGAGATAACCCTGCTATGTACGTGTGAGCACGACTATATGAATGCCTGTGTCCGTGCTTTTAATTCTTTTAGCTCTAAACCTATAAGTGGAGGTCCTTGGTTATTTATATGTTTCAAAATATTTTCAAGTCAGGCTGGTGGTGCATACCTATAATACCAGCATTCGGGAGGCAGAAGCAAGTGGGGAGGATTGTCATGAGTTTGAGGCACCTGGGCTACATAGTGAGTTCAAGGCCAGCCTGCAGTTCAAAGCTAGATTCTTTCTCAAAAAAAACAAAAAATTTTTTTCATTGAATAGATTTACTGGCCTCATAGCATTCCATTATATGTACTATGATTTGTTTAAACAAATCACATATGACTATTTAAATGCCTTATCATTTTTATAAACTATATTCCAGTGAATATGTCTTGAAACTAAGCATTTATGCCATATATCATTATTTCCTCAGCCTAAATTCCTTTTTTTTGTTTTTGATCCCGGGAATCGAACTCAGGACCTGGCGCTCTCAGCCTACATTCCTAGAAATGAATTTATTAGTTTAACAGGTGTCAGCAGTGTTAGGTTCTTATACTTATCACCAAATTAATGCATGGACAGATGACCCAATAATATTTCATAGAAACAAGAATTAACTGACTATCTAAATGTAAATCATGTGCATTTTTGTAGAAGATACTTGGAGTAATCCTCTCTGATTACTCACAGGCCCCAATTCCATGTAAGTAAGGTCAGATCCTCTATTCTGCTTTAAGCACCATTACCAAAATGGTTCTGAATCCTGGGTTTGACAGAATCATTAGCTCTTCTTGTTTATAACTTGTGGATTTTGGTCCCTTGAGTGGGTATGTCTACAATAATTTGTATATTAAAGCCTATGTGATTCTATTATGCAGCCAGGTTTGAGATGTGCTTCTATAAATGCATAGTAGAATATTTACAGATATACACTTAAACTGTTAGGTAGTTTTCCACTTCATGGGGTCATCTATTAAATGGATAGTTTGGGGGTGGTTGGTGAGAAATCGAGTGGTAGGTACTGAACCCTGAATTTTGGAAGACAACTACCAAGGGAATTTAAGAAAGCAAAATTATGTCATTTTCCTGTTCAGGACTGGCAGAAAATAATGAAGTAATTTTGTATTGAGCCACAAGAAAATAGTAAATGAAGCATTACTTTACAACTAAAAATAGCTGAACTCTGAACTTCTTTTCATTGTACAGACTCAGAAACTAAGTCTATCCATCCCTTCACACATCTATTAGCTCTTTATTTTTAATTAGTATGTGTTTGAAGTGCGTAATGTTTACATTCCTTATGTCAATCGGGTACCTGTGCGTAACACATTGCAATTCCTTTTGTCACCACCTTTCCCTCCCCTTCCTCTCCTCTCTCTCCATCTCTTGATCCCTTTCCCACTTGAGAAAGATCTACTTCCCTGCTTCCTATTGTCTTTGGTAACTACTGCCTGAGATGAATCTCTAGGACTAGAATCAATGACCATTACACTCATCCTAAGTATCCAGCTTGTTCTCTGGAATCACTGACATTTTGCTCCTCAGAATATCTGTTTCACAGGAACAGAATTTGAAGAGCGGGAAGCATATGGCTTCTTCTCAACCCTCTGCCTCAGCAGTGACACGCGTTTTCTATCTCGGTTACACAGGAAGGTCATTATTTGAAGAGAAATAGACTACTTATGGAAAAAGCAAAAAGAGATAAGTAACAGTATTATTCAGTCTTTTTCATTGTTCAGATTAGGAGTTTAAGTTAGCAATGTGACTTTTCCAAAGGCACAGAACCCTAAACAGTGGCAGAGCTGGGGTTCTTCCTTTGGAGGTCTCTTGAGTGCTAATGCACAATCCCTCCGTTAGACTCATTTCCCTTCATTGTAACATTTTCATGGTACCTGTATCTATAACTTAGAGCTAGTGTGGCAAAGTGCATCTTGTGCGCTACACTGGGCCTATAGAAATTCTCTGGCTTCTTAGTGCACAGAAAAATCTAAAATATTGAGGAAAAACCTGAAAGTCAGAAGAGGAATACTGGGAGCACATTCCAAGGCCGTTGCTCAGCTGGCACGGAAATGCAACTGCATTTTGGTGGCTGTGAGTTCTTCAGTGTCACAATCTGCATCACAATTTCTTTCCCAGTTATAGTCATGAAGCATCATTTAAGGTCCTTTGCCTTTTTTAGTTTGCCATTTTTGTTGGAGGAGAGCTGTTTTTTTTTTTTTTCTTTTCTTTATCCACATCTTCATCACACATTTCTTTAAAAAAAAAAACTATAGGTAATCTGAAAGGGTCTTTTTTTAAACATATGATCTATCTCAGTCTTTCATTGAGTGAAGGAGACTGGTCTTTAAAACTCCAAACTTTGGGGCCAGTCGACCTGGCTTTGAACCCTAGTCCTGCTTCTTGCTGGCTGGCGATATTGGGCAGTTACTTAAATTCTACCTCAGTATCTTCATCTGGAAAGTGGGGACAGTAGTAGTCCCTATCTCAAGAATACTTTTGATGATTATGCGTGAAATATGTTTGCCACAGAATGTTTCCATAAAGAAAATGCTATGTAAATATTTATTATTATTACAAAATTTTTAAGTAATATAAAGTGATGTGATTTAGTTTGTGTCTCCTGGCACAAAAGTAACCAGAAAATGTGGGTAACTTAATGGAAAAACACTTCA
>NW_004955420.1:19237985-19257397 GCF_000276665.1 Chinchilla lanigera | reverse complement strand
AGAAATACAAATTAAGAAAACAGTTGCATTTATCGTTACAGCAAAAAAAAAAAAAAAAAAAAAAAGCCATTAGCAAAGCGCCATGCAGTACAAGGGACCTGTTTCTAAAAGGGACGTGGGTACAGACATTTGCAAGCGTGCTACATATAGAAAGGGGGCAGTAAAGCGTGCCTATTATGCAAGAAGAGGCAGGCAAAAGCTGGCTTAGGGACTTGACACTCAGGGTAAGAGTGAAAGGGTTCCTAAGAATTCACTAGACACAGAATTCTGAGAGAACTGGGGAAGTTCATGGGAGTAATCTCTGAGACACGAGCAAGCTTGGCTTGCTGGATAGGAAGGAATATCAGTGAGTGAGAGGCATGACACCACCTTCTTAAGAAGTGGAAGAGGAAGTGTGAATTTGATTTCCCACTAGCTGGTTGATGACTTTTCCATAACAAAGTAATGTGATCTAAAATTCATTTGAGAGAAATCACTTCCAGTATTGAAGAAGTGTGGGGAACATGACAACTATTGTTTGGCTAGACCCAGATTGTTGCTATTTCCCTCAGGGCTTTGCTGCCCCTAAATGAGGCTATGTATATAACACCTGTATAAATCAACTCTTTGAGAGGCCTAGTTTGAGTGCACCATCATTCTTGTTGGGATCCTGACTTACAGTTGGTTATTTTTTCTATGTATCATTGGTCTCACCTGTAGTTTCCTAGGGATCTTCTAATTCTAAATTGAATCCCTCTTTTCTCTTTTCTCTTCTCTTCCCTTCTCTTCTCTTCTCTTCTCTTCTCTTCTCTTCTCTTCTCTTCTCTTCTCTTCTCTTCTCTTCTCTCTTCTCTTCTCTTCTCTTCTCTTCTCTTCTCTTCTCTTCTCTTCTCTTCTTTCCTTTCTTTGTTGCTTGCTTGCTCTACTTATTTTCCTCTTTTCTTTTCTTCTTTCCTTCTCCTCTTTCTTCTTTTTTCTTCTCCTTCTCCCCTGCTCTTCTTCCTTTTCTTCTTCTCCTTCTTGTTCTTCCTTTTTCTTCCTTCTTGTTCTTCTTCTCCTCTTCTCCCCTTCTCCTCCTCTCCTCCCTCTTCTTCCTCTTCCTCATCCTCTTCTTCTTCTTCCTCTTCCTCTTCCTCATCCTCTTCTTCTTCTTCTTCTTCTTCTTCTTCTTCTTCTTCTTCTTCTTCTTCTTCTTCTTCTTCTTCTTCTTCTTCTTCTTCTTCCTTCTTCTTTCTTCTTTTCTTCTCTTTCCCTCTCAACAAACTATCCTTTAACAAACAGCATAATATTACTACCTTGATGGAGCATCCTTTTCTTCTCCTTGTGGGTAGTCCCAGTTGTACCAACATATACTTTTTCCTCTTTAACCAGTTTATTACTAAAATATGTATGCTGAATACATTTCTAAAGGAGCACTCCAGTTAAAAACCCAACTTTCTATAACAGAGGGCATGGAAAAGTCCAACTGGACCAAAAAAAAAGAAAAAAGAAAAAACTTTAAGTTCAGTATTTCTTGGTCACCTATGTCAGTCATTAAAAATGTCAACAGAGACAGAATTGAAAGAAAGAAGACATGAAATTTCTTTCTTTGAAAACTCAAGATCAGCAAAATCCCAGGGTTCATATTCTGAGCAATTTACAAACTCAACCATAAATAGGGGCAGTGACTGACCAAGCAGGCTAACGACAGGTATCCTGCAGGGTACAGCTGTAAATTCTGTCCGGGAACAGATATTCAATGTCACACCACTGGAAAAGTGGAACCAATCAAATGTGCAAGTAGAAAAGAATGAAAGATTTCACTCCATAGAAGTCAGCTTTGCACAGGTGTCTCTTCATGGTGCATTCCCCCCACACACTGTCTGAACACTGCTGAGGTCTGTGAGTGAGGGCATGGCAGGACGATTTCAGTAACCATCACCTGTTCCCCGGAAATGTCACCTTTGTAGATAGAGTTCTTTGTGGAGGATGAGAAGATTTCCCTCAACTCTATTATGAATTCATAATATATATATATATATGATTAGAATTCATAATACAGTATATAACATATGAATTCATACGGTATTATGAATATATATATTTTCCTCTCCCCTTGGAGTCATACAAATTTTACCTCATTGGAACAGAAAGGATTAAAAAAAAAAAAAACAGGATCATTTTGAGCATATTTATTTATCTTCTTCATGGTTAAAGAGAGCTATAGTAGCATTCACCTAGTCCATATATCCAATTATTTGAATTAAAGATTCACACAATGAGTCTTTTCTATTTTTTGGTTGATTTGGTATTTCCAAGCATGTTTTGGTACCAGGAATTGAACTCAGAACATCGAGCTTGCCAGCCAGGCACTGTGCCACTGAGCTATATCTCCGGCCCTCCAAGCATGTTTTGGACATTCCATTTTATTTTTGTTTTTATAAGGATTCTTGAATTTTTATCATTTCACTTCACTTCAAAAATCAAGCATATTTCAATATTATACTCATATGTAACTTTCTGAGAATTGAATTCCTGTAACAGTCATTTATGTAGTATTTTTCCACTCATCACTTTCCAAGTATCTTCAACAGCAGGTGAGATTAATGGCAGGGAAGTAGGGGGGGCAGTAGTGTCCTGGGGTGAAGACATCTCCCTATCCCATAGGACTTTATCATGTGTGAGAGAACTGATCTATAATGAGAGCAGAGGAGATGTACCCCCTGCGTATTCTCTCTCTAGGATTAGGACCACAACATCTATTTTGTGCATTTCAAGATAACATCATACATTCCCGTCTTGCTACTCTTTTAACAAAAGTTTAAGCATATAGTGCATTATGGTTAATCATAAATTATTGACCACCAAGCCTCTAGAGTTTATTCACATTGCTTGACCAAAAAATTATGTCCATTGATTAGGAATTCTCCATTCTGCCTCCACTGAGACCATCATAACTAGCATTTCACTCCTTGATTCTATTAAAATGACTATTTTTGACACTTTATGTGGTGAAGTCATCCAGCATTTGTCTTTCTGTGACTGTATCACAGAAAATCACACAACTGGTGTCATATCCATTCCGTCTGTGTGTAGGTCCTCCAGGTGCATCCATGTTGCTGCATATTGCAGACTTTCCTTAGGATCGAAGGCTGGGTGGTATTCCTCTGTAAGCATGCAGCATGCTTTTTACCCTTTTCCATCTGTTGATGGGCGTATAATTTGTTTCTGTATCTTGACTCTTGTGTACATTGCTGCTGTGAACATAGGTGTGCTGATACCTCTTTGAGATCTTAATTTTAATTGTTTTGGTTAAACACCCAAAAGGGATATTATTGGGTGGTACACTAGTTCCATTTTCAATTATTTGAGGGGCCTCCAAAATGTCTTCTATAATATTTGCATTATTTTGTACCCCACCAATACTGTACGAAGCTTCCAACTTCCTGTTCTGTTTTGTTTTGCTTTGTTTTTAAAAATAGGTATCCTGGCATCATGGGATGATAGCTCAGTGTGGTGTTTGTCTGTGATTTTTCATCCTAAGTAACATTTACCATGTTTTGTAGACTCGTTGGTCACTACTGTGTCTTCTATTAGAAAATATGCCTATTCTAATCCTTAATTTATTTTCTTACCAGATTTTATTTTGTTGTTATTGGTTTTACTTTCTTTTTTTTACTACTGAGTTCTAAGGATCCTTGACTGGTTTTGAAGATTAACCATTTCATGGATATGCAATCTTTAAATATTATCTGCCTTTTTATCATTTGTCTTTCTACTCTGCTGATTGTTTCCTTTGTTATACAGAGGTTTTAGTTTGACAGAGGCTCTCATTTATTTTTGTGTGTTGTTGTCTATTGGTGTCATATCCAGGAAATTGTTACCAAGGCCAGTGAAGCATTATCTCTGAGATCTCTTCCAAATATTTCAGTTCCAGGTCTTAAGTCTTTCATATTTTCAAGTCTTTAATGCAAGATTAATTGAGGGTGTAGGGTGAGAGTCCAATTTCATTCCTTTGCTTGTGGATATCCATTTTTCTCAGCACTGTTCATTGAAAAGAGCGTGCTTTTGCCAGTGTGTATTCTCACCCATGGCAAAAAGCAATCAAATTTACATGTGTGTATTCATCATTTTGGGGTTCTTCATTTTACTCCATTGATATGTGTATCTTTTAATGCAAATATGGCATTGCTTGGATTACTATAGCTTTGTAATATGTTTTGAAATCAGGAATTGTGATACCTACATACTCTGTTCTCGTGTTACATTCACAAGCTTTCTTCTTCCTTTCTGATAAAGCTTTAGCTATTAATGCCCTTTTGTGATTCTGTATGAATTTTAGAATTCTACTCTTTCTAGATACTCATTCTCTAAAAAATGTTATTGGGATTTTGATAAGCATTGCCCTAATCTGCAGATAATTTTCATAGTTGAATTTTTTTTAATCAACACCATGTCTACCATTCTATGAAAATAGACACTTTTCCACTTGTGGGGAAAGGAGGTTTTTCATTCACTGTTTTATGGTTTTCAGCATACACATATATCACCAGTATAGTTTAAGTTTTATCTTAAACTAGGAATTTTTTTTTTTTTTGATACTGTTGGAAATAGATTTTTCTCTTTAATTTTCTTCTACACTTGTTTATTTGTCTGCATAGACATGCAACTTATTTCTATGTTAGTCTTTCCCTTTTAGGGCAGATCCGTGTCTCATTTTTATTTACCATATTAATACATAAATAATAATTAGCTGTTATTAGCATTGTTCATTAGTATATTTTAATTTTGTTTCATCAGTGATAATCATCTTTTCTCTCCTTGTTTTCTACTCTAGGGCAATACTACTTCAACTGCTCCTCCAGTCGCCACCCCTGTCACAGGACATAAAAGAATGGTCATACCAAACCAACCCCCTCTAACGGCAACCAAAAAGTCTACGATGAAACCTCAGGCTTCGGCCCAGGCTGGACCCATCCCTGTGGCCCCAATTGGAACTCTCAAACCTCAGCCTCAGCCAGTCCCGGCTTCCTACACCACAGCATCCACCCCTTCAAGGCCTACCTTCAATGTGCAAGTGAAGTCAGCCCAGCCCAGCCCTCACTACACGGCTGGCCCTTCATCGGGACAAACGTATGGCCCTGGGCCCCATAGCTATAACACTCATCCAGTTCCTGTCTCTGGGCAGGGCCCACCTCCTTCAACCAGAGGAGGCACAGATTATGGGTATGTTCCACCACCAGGACTTCAGCCTGAGCCCACATATGGTTATGCCCCCAACCAAGGACGCTATTATGATCCCTATTACGCAGCAGGGCCAGGGTATGGGGGCAGAAATGACTCCGATCCTGCCTATGGTCAACAAAGTCACCCAAATACCTGGAAGCGAGAACCAGGGTACACCCCGCCTGTGGCTGGGAACCAGAACCCTACTGGCGTGTATCCAGCCACTGGTCCTAAGAAGACCTACATCACAGATCCTGTTGCAGCTTCTAGTGGACCACCGCTGCAGCAGAAGGTAAGACGCTCATCAGCATATCGGGGGAGGCAGAGGATTTACCTTACCTTAGCCTGCCTTTCCCAGAAAGCAAAGCTAAGGGCAGACTGCACGTGCTTCTCTTTTGCTTTGTTAACAAATACAACTCCAGGAAAAATGAGTGAAGTAGGTTAAAATGCAGATCCTATTTGAAGATACATTACTAACACAGCTACTGTTTATTGTCAAGTGCAACTCCTTGCTCAATTTTGAAAAATTTTCTTCCAACAAGCCATATGATCCCTAGTATATCAAGAAAATCCGTTCTGGGGAAGGGAGGGAAAATAATTTCTCTTCCAGCTGATGCATCCTATTGGTCAGAGCATCCCAGCAAGGAGAAGAAACTTCTCATACATATTGCATTGGCTTAGATACTGAACAAGAACGCAACATCTTACGCTTTAGCAGATACAAATCATTTCCACAAGTATAAGTGACAGGTGTGCAAGGTACTCCTCAAGTGAGCTGCTGTCAAGCTGTGCCCATTTCAAAGTGGTCAGAACTCAAGCAGTGTTAGTACTGTATTCTTGCTAGGGTAGAACAAGTGGCCAAAGATTTAGGAGACAAGGGATGCCCAGAGAATCAAGGTAATGCAGACACCCCGGTCATTTTCCCTTGGGAAAGGGTTGCAGTGTAATGGGACTTGTTTGTTGCTCCTTGTTTGTTTGTGTACTGATTCCCCAGTAAGACAATTCTTTTTCCACCTTTGACCCTATTAAGCACCATCTGAAAATTCAAATGAGTGATGGTTTCCTTGTGGGGTTTGGTTTAATTATCGGTACTATATGGATGCCTTTTAAGTCAACACAGTCAGTTACTTCCTCTGACTACATGTAAAATAATATTACACAGTCCACTCTTTAAATTTTAATTTTATTAATATGTATGTAAAATTGAGACACTGTTATGTATGATTCTGTTAGGAAAACATTTACATTGACTTGGAACAATTTGGTTATATTAAGCTATACTGTCCACTGTTAATTTTATGAACTATATATACCCATCAAGTATTTCTAATGAACAGTTAGCATCCAAATTGAGATGTGTCCTAACATTGGAATATGCCTTAGATTTTGAAGACTTAATACCAGAAAGAGTATCTTACTAATAATTTTGATAACCCCTTTATATTAAAATAATGTTTTGGTCATACTGAATTAGTAAAATATATTATCGAAGTTTAAACAATAGCACTAGGGATCCACACTCACTGCAGTTCAGGTTTCCCGTTAGTACTTGAACAAAGTCAATGTTGTTCCCTCTCCCCATGGCGAGAGAAACCTGTGAGAATTACTTGGGAAAAGTGAAATGAAAGAACCAGCATCCAGCCATTGCATTGGAACTGAACCCTCCTTTCCTTTTAGGTAGAGCTATCATATAGCAGAAATTTGCGAGCCCTTGATTAGCTTAAGGGTAATTTTAAGAGCTAGACTCAAGTAGAGGGTTGGGGGGGTGTTTTTTATTCTTGATCCATATTTTTGACAAGATTATCAGTTTCAGAAATTATAACAGAACTGCCATACAGGGTCTCAAATGTTTGTTTGTGCTTCATTCGTGGAGCTCCAAGTGAACACCAAGTTCCTTAAGGGTGTAGAGCTGCTCCCTAGTGGTTCTTGTGAAGAGGGAGGGAATCCATCAATCTCATTCGTGCCCACTGCATGAACGTATTCCATCCAAGTTCATTTCCCAACATAAAGATTCCAAGTTACAGTTCCAAGTGGTTTTTGCAGCATCCTCTGTTACTACGGTCTCCTTATGAAAAGAAACGTTTTGATACAAAATGGTTTGTGTTTGTCTGAGCTCATGAAGCTGCACAGCTTTTCCTTTGTGACTATCCTAGAGAGACCATTTAGAAAATAGTAAAAAAAAAAAAAATTGATATTTCACTTTACCTCACTTTTGTACAACTGCAGCAATTTATGATTACAATAAAGGTTTAGTTGGGACAGTTGCTCTCCATATTTATGTTCTAATAGGGACGCAGTTTTTGCTTGGCTCAAAGAAAGCTCCATGGAAGGATCAGTGATACTCCTAAGGGAAAGACAGAGATGATCTCTGAGGTCCCTCGTGAGTGCTATTACCCCACATGTGGAACCAGACATGAGAGAAAACAAAACTATGTCTCCGTGGAGGGAATTATTTGGTGAGGAGTACAGAGCCACTCTTCAAATGCTCCGTTGTCCAATGATGACACGGAATACTTTAGACAGTCCTGGAGCCAATCCACTGGACAGGGAACAAGAATGCCCATTGCAAAGCCTGCATCTAAGGCGTTCTGTTCAGCCGCATTATTAGCATTTGGTCTGTCCTCACCACCCCACTTAGGGTGATGGAACAGATTTTTTATTACCCACTCACAAGAAGTCATGCAATTTTACGCTGCCTCTATTTGAGTAAGATAATTATCCAAAATGATTTATTGCGCTATTCCAGAGCTTAGATATCGGCAGATTCCATGCCAGTTTAAAAATTGTGAAATGTGTGCTTTTCATCATCGTAGTGTTTTCACATCCTACTCAACTGTGCATTTTAAGAATGAAAATCAAATTATGTACCTTTTTGCTATGATTATTAAAGCAAGCGTTTAGAGGTTGATAGTTAGCATCCGTCTGTGCTTTGGGAAAGGGGGCAGAGACAACGCTCCAGGACATATTCCTTGTGTTGGCGCACTGACGGATGAGGCGGGCACTGTCACAGTCGATCTTTGAGTAGAACAGTGCCGCACTCAACTGCACCTCTACACAGAGGACTCTGCTGTTTCCTCTTGGCTTTATGCAGCTTAATGGCATGACTGCAGGTTTGAAGAATGAGTTCCTGCTAATTCCTACCCTGTTTCTTCCTGCACATTCCTCTTTCAATTTGAGGAAAACCACCAGACCTCTGTATGCGTGCTTTCAACCTCAGTAAAGTGAAACATCGTCTTCACTAATTAATTAATGATTGCAAAGGGCTTGGAAATTTCCAAGGGCTGAATAATTGCCAACCCCTGGCTTTGTTTATTGCTCATTTTATAGTGACCAATGGAAAAGTTATCTTTGCGTCTTGAAACAATGTTCTTTCATTGCACTGAGAATTTCTGGGAAATTTGGCATTAAACTTACTGAGGAAAAACTTTTTAAGAAAATAAAAATACATCTTGCTTATAGTTCAGGTTAGCTGCTTTAATTTTCCTACATGGCAGTGTTATAAAAGAAGAGCAAGAAGGATTATATTTGTGTTACCATAATGTGCTGAGCCGTGAACTTGCATGCTACTGTAAGCCATAATGTATTTCCTATAACATCTGAGTTAAGTTCCTTGAAAAATATTGTTATAAGCAAGTCTTTAGAAGGGAGAAATGTTCCCTTCTCACTGGAAATCCCTTTTAAGACACAGAAGAATCTTTGTGCTGGTTTGGAAACCTTAGTGTTAATTCTGTGCCTTTCCTGTGAAATAGGATGTGTATTTTATGTAATATTTGGTTAAGGACTTTTAAATGCGACTTTAGTGCCATTTCCTTATCATAAAACCAGGTCAAGGGTAGCTGGCCTCAGTTCTCTTCCAGGGACAGTAATGTACCGCATAGTACAGACCAGCTCTGGGGCTGTGTACCCGAGAAAAGCCAGAAAATTCACTGCACTCAGAGTGGTGCTTACGCTAAATTCTAACAGCATTTCTTATTAAAATTCCTTGGAAAATTATTAAGAACGATAGGAACCTAAAGATCAACACCCTATCTCTCTGTAAATGTAATACAAAGTGTTTTTTCTCCAGAGTGAGAACAGATCATTGCTTTTCCTTGGAATTTGAGGTTTGGGGGAAATATTTTGTGATTCAGACAACTGTTGAGCTCATGGCTAACGGGACTCCCAGACTGTAATTTTTGTTAAGATTAAAAAAATAAGATTAAGAAACAGTTGAGAGTGTTGATATACTAGCATTTTGTACATTGCCCTAAAATCGGGATATTTAAAGTTGTTCAACATGTAAGCTGGTGCATTATAGGAAGTTGCTGGCAATTGAAAGAGAACCATCTTTATGGTAATCCCTATGCTAAACATCTCAGCTTTAGAGTCAGAGCAATGAAAAACAAGAGTTGTTAGGATGCGGAGAGAGATGGATACTGACATCCACCTCAGGTCAGTTGCTAATACCCGCTTATGTGTGAACAAGGAGAATGCGAGAGATTCCCTGAGCAGGCCAGGGGCAGTAATACTAGTGATTCCTCTTTGGACAGAACTTTCTGGTTTTCACATCCCTTCATGGGTGTGACATATGTTCACAGTAAGCACGTATGGAGGTTTTATCTCTTACTGAGCAGGGTTCAAAGACTCAGCCACGAGTTCTTACCTAAGGCCATAGGTCAGCTTCCTGGAGAGCTACAACTCCCAGTCAGAGCTTCTGAGCATCGTCCCTGTTCTTTGGCTGTGGCAGTTCGCCCGATGTTTGCATGATTTAGTGTCTGGGTTGCAGAAACTCCACATCAGCATCATTGTACAGGGCTCTGCAATGTGTATGAGATCAGCACCCAGGGGGGAAACACCCAATAAACCCCTGTAGTGAGGCTTCCTGGTCCCCTTAACCCATATATTATTTGTCCCCAGAATCTTTTTCATTTCACTAAGTCTCAAAACTATTTTTTTATCTAATTCTCATGTAATTGCCCTCATTTCTCACTTCACCACTGAAGTAGCCTCTTAATGTCTCTTTCTCTAACCAGTCTCCATACCCATTCATGTTCTGCATACTACTGGGTCAATCTTTTTATGGTGCAACTCTGTCCTTGTCAGTAATTGCTTTTCTCAAATGTTAACAATTTTTCAAACAACTGGGTGTGGTGGTGCACCCCTGTATTCCCAGCAATTTTGGAGGCTGAGACAAGTGAACCACAAGCTCTAGCCAAGCCTGGGTTTAGCAAGAGCCAATCTCTAAATAAAAAAAGGGGTTGTGGATGAAGCTCAGGTCCTGGATTCAATCCCCAGTGCCACATCCCCAGGGCTTGCCTGTACTATGCGGTATATTACTATCCCTGGAATAGAGCAGAAAAAGAAGAGGAAGGAGGACAAGAAAGAGGAAAAAATGGCAGATGAAAAAGAGAAGAGAGGGAGAGGGAAGAAGAGGAGAGACCAAGAGAGAGAGGAGAAAGAAAAGAAAGAAAGAAAGAAAGAAAGAAAGAAAGAAAGAAAGAAAGAAAGAAAGAAAGAAAGAAGAAAGAAAGAAGAAAGAAAGAAAGAAAAAGAAAGAAAGAAGAAAGAAAAAAGAAAGAAAAAAGAAAGAGAAAGAGAGAAGGAAGAAAGAAAGAAAAGAAAAAAGGAAAGCAAAGAAAAGAAGTTTTCCTCACTCAGTTATTGAATATGTTGAAACTCCCAATGGACTTCCTAGGTTTATCTTTCCCTTTGAGTATCTCTTTCAAGAAGATTTATCTTCTTCTTAAAATCTAATTGCAAATTATTTCATCCTTCTGGAAGTTTTCATACTTTTATTATACTAGAAATATTTAGGTAAGTGTTTCCAAAAAAAAATGCCCTGGCATGTAGAAGACTCTCACTTTAGGTGATATAGGTGCTATCTTAAAACTTTGCATCCCCAGAGTAACTAACATTATACATAATACATTGTTGTTTAATACAACTGTGTAAAGAAATTTCTTTTATTCTTCTAAAATAAATAATAATTCCTGCTTCAGGATTTCTTTTTTTTTTTCCAGTACCAGGAATCAAACTCATGACCTCATGCTTGCTAAGCAGGCACTGTGCCACTGAGCTAAATCCCCAGCCCCCCTGCTTCAGAATATAGCAGATGTTTTAGCAAAAAATCTAATCCATTGGATGTATTCCATCCAATGGATTTAGTGACCTCAATAACACAAGCATTGTCATATTATCAACCCAATATGCAAAGTAGGTGGATAGTATTTCACTCTCTATTAGTTTCTTTTAACTTATTATTGTTGATATAATAATATACATTTCATTAAAGTTATCCCTAAGCATTTCATATTTTTGGATTCTGTTGTTAATGGCATTTTAAAACTTCAGTTTGGAATATTATCAGCCTATAGAAATATAAATGATTTTTATATATTAGACTTGAATCCTGTGACTTTGTTAAACTTATTTTACTATCTTGATTAAGATTCCTTAAGCTTTTCTACCTGATCATTTCATCTGCAAATTACTGATTGGATGTTCTATTTCCTTTATGGATAAGAGTCTATGCATTACCTTCCTGTGCATGAAGGATCAGCTGCGTGATTGACAAAATTGTAAGGGGCTGGGGATTTTGCTTAGGGCCCACCCGGGGAAAATAAAGGGCTGTGGGTTTTTTTAAAAAAAAAAGAAAAAAAAAAAAAAAAAAAAAATTGTATTCTACATGTTTGCAGGATGTAAATTGAAACACATAAGAAACACTTAACTGCCCCTTTGGCTGACCTAGTGAGACTGTCAGACGTGGAAGCAACTCTTAGAATCATTCGCTGTGGTCGAGAAATCTGAGCTCTGAGGTGCTATCTAAGCTGAAAGACGTGTGTCATTGACAAGTGGCACACTTGAGTGGAAAACTAAGTCTGATTTCTGTATCACTCAGCTCTTTGCCACGTTGCTTCAGGATAGTTTCAGGCAGGTTAGGTCAGGAGTAAGTGATCTCTAAGAGGTGTAATAATGACTATTGCCAAGTTGAACTTGCCTACTTGATTCATGCACCTGTATTCTCTTCTGTAAGGCCTCTTTAGTAATGGAATATGGCTCCTAGTCTACAGTTTTTCCTGTGAAAAGACTTCATCTTAGGTCCTCTGTGATTCTGACACTGTCACATTCTCTCCCACCTTCCTGATTTTAAATGTTTCTTTGTACGCTAAGAAATAGTCTGTCACTGGTATTTATTCATCCAAACTTTATCATATATGTGTTGAGGTAGTTAACATATCCCAGGTCTTTAATGTTTGTTTTTTTTTTTTAAAATAAATCATTTTAACGGAAGATTCTGGTAATGTGTGATTCTTTTTGGTTCTCAAAAAGAGAAAACGTTCATCACTTTGAATTTGTTGTTTTGTTTTATTGTAACTACCTGACTTATTGCTATATCCCTTTGGGCATCACATTTCCTTCTTGTCATCTCTAAACACTCATACTTTCCTATTTCAGGGAAAAGAGTATAGTTGATCTTTTCTGCAGCAACTGATATTTTACCACGATTGATGTAGAATCATCAGTAGTGAATATGAATGCTTTGAAATACTTTGCTTCTAGAGTATTAGGAGATTTCCAATAGTGAATGTTAAATGTTCATTTTCAAAAGTCATTGGCCCACTAACAAAAATGTTCTTGTTATTTTATCTCTTGTTTTCTGAAGGATGGAAAATCCAACTTTTTGAAATATTCTTAGGAAATAATATGGTGTTTGCTCTCTTTCATCCTTGGAATTCAAGAAATGTTCTTTAAAAAATACAGTTAGGTTTATTTCAGAAGATTGCTTACTTAAAATTTTACATGTTTTAAATGTATAACAATATGTTTTATGTGACATTATATTACATTTTTATAACATTTTTATAATCTCTTATACACTTACCAAACACTTTCATATATGGTGAAAATTCCATATATTCAGAGGTACTGTTTCTAGTATCCCACTGACACCAAACACCAGAGACTCAAAACTTAGGTTTTCTCCCTAAGATCAGCCTAGTGTTCTTTCCTTTCTGTGAGTTGTATTTCTAAAATTTAGCATTTTTAAACATTACTCATAACTCAAGACTCAGTCAAGATTATATCAAGAGATAAGGAGTTGAAATTATACCCTAAATTTAAATTTAAGAAAATAGGCCCTTTTTGATTCAGTCTCTATAAATATTTGATGTATTTATATCTCCTCAACTATAGAAACATTCTTTCTGATGTGCATTTAAGCACTATTGTGAAATGAAAGAATAAGGGACAGGTGTGCTTGTTATACTATTTATAGATCTACCCATTACCTATTTCTCATTTTTTGTGGTGTGCAAATGCCATCGTCAGCATCCACTTGGATGCTATGTTATTCAGCTTTCTGTAAATTTAACAAATACTTGATACAATCACCTTATAGAAGCCAGGTTTACTTTCCTCATAGTTTTGGAGGTTTCAGTCCATGGGGATTTGCTTCATTGCTTTTGCCTCACTGGCATGAGACAGTCCATGCGCATCATGGGAGGGACCACAGAACAGAGCAAAGCTGGTCACCTCATGGCCAAGATAAGAAAAAGAAAGGAGGAAGAGAGCAGGTTTCACAGCCTCTTGCTAGGGAGTGTCTCCAATGACCTAAAGACCTCCCCTAGGCTCCAGAGCCTTTAGCACTCATTAGCAGTAAACTGTGGACCAAGTCTTAAACATGCAAGTATTGGTAGGACAGGTCAGCCCCAAATTATAGAGTATGGTGTTTCAATCATAAAGTTTCCCAGAGGAAACAAGCCCCTACTTTTTTTTTTGGTGGTCCTGGAGATTGAACCCACAGCCTTTCCTGAGGTATATTCTCATACCTTTTGCACATTTTAAAAAAAATTTTGAGAAAGCATCTTGCTAAATTGCCCAGGCTGAGTTTGACTTTCAGTCTTCCTGTCTCAGCTTCTCAAAGCACTGATATAACTGATTTATGTGCCATTATCCATGCCTAGGAAACCCTGTTTTTAATCCCGTTACCCACTGCATCCAAAGAATATACAGATTTGTCTTGTAGTCTCTATAGGAAGCAGTTGTGCTGGTGGTCTCTGCAAGGACAGGAAAATGAGAATTGGAGATTACAGGAAGGCAGCCTGGGCAGTGTGGACCATGGCTCCGCAGACTATAGGCCACTCTCAATGGCTATTTGCTTTTGTAAGCAATGCTTAATGGAAACTCATCCATTTTCAGCTAGTATGTGTTATTTCTGGATCTTCCCACACTAAAAGATTAGAGGGGGCTACAGAAACTATATGGCTTGTAAAGCTCAATATATGTTGTACATGCTCTGTGCGGAAAAAGTTTCCCAACTCCTTATGTAAAATATGGGAAGCACTTTTCAAAGTCTAGATTTGCATTAAAATTTCTTGAACGTCCCTTAACTGTTCCAGGTTATCTAGTAGATCTTGAATCCTGAACTGGTGTGTGTTGCAATATTTCTCATAGCTTTTTAAAATTTATTATAATATGTATGCACTGTTATGGTTTGTGTCTGGATGTCCCCCCAAAGCATCATGCTGTCATGGGAGTGGGCTTCCAGAGTTTATGACTGATTCATGCTGTCATGGGAGTGGGCTTCCAGAGTTTATGACTGATTCATGGGTGTGAGTGCTATAACTGCCCTGGGGCGAGTAGTCTGCATGTAATATCAGGTAGGGAAAGAGGCTTGCTCCCCGCTTTTCCCCTCTCCTCCCCTTGTGCTCTTGTTGCTTTTGCTGTCTTCTGCTGCCATGAATTGTTGCTTCTCTGCCATGCTACCCTGCCTTGCAGCCAGCTGATTGCTGACTAAAACTTCCACAGACTGTGAGCTAAATAAGCCTTTTCCTCTTTAATTTGGGACATGGGGTATTTGGTCTCAGCAACAAGAGAAAAAGTAACCAAAACATGCACTCTATTGGGTATTTTCTTATGTAATACATTACTGAGATAATTTGCATTTAACAAAATTTATGCTTTTAAAATGTATGGTTAATTTTCCATGTCCTAACAGTCATAAAGCCATCATCACAATTCCCTCAGCTCAGAAAGAAGCCCTGTGTCCATTAGCGGTCACTTTCCATTTTCCCCAAACTCTCCAACTATAGATAACTACTCACATGTGATGTCTATATATTTACCAATTCCAGACAGTTTGAAATCATACCAGTATATGGCCTTATGTTACTGGATTCTTTAAACTAACGTTTTCTAGTTCTATCCAAGTGTTAGTATGTAAGTGTACTCTGATTCTTTTTATTGTCAAATAATATTTATTATGTGGATATGCTACATTACGTTTATCCTTTAATAAGTTGATGGCATTTGAGGTTTTCCTACTGTTTAGCTATTCTGTTAGTGTTTGAGTAGAAGTTTTCTCTGGAAATGTGTTTTTAGTTGTCCTGATGATAGGCCTGGTAGTGGAACTGCTGTGTGATGGTACTGTAATATTCAGTGTTTGAGGGCTTCTAGAGTTCATTCCAAAGCAGTAACATACGTTCCCACCAGCGGTGCATGAGGGTCCAAGTTTCTTTACATCTTCTAAACTCATTAGGTTTTAATCGAGTTTTATGTCCATCTGTCTGAACAGAAACCTGGCTCTTCAGGAATAAAAGCCATACCTATTGAATTTTATGTTGTGAGGACCTAACATAATACCTTTAATGCACCATGCTCTCCTAAATGAATAATTAAATTAATTATTAAGTAAATTGGTATGAATCTGTGAACTTCTTATGAGCATTTTAATGTTTTTACCAGATTTGTTTTTTAATTCTCAGTGCGTCTAGCGATGTTCTTGGTTTCTTTTGCCCTTCCCGTGCCAGTTTATATTACTAACAGATTAATCTTCATTTAAGTGCAGTCTATTTTTGTCACTACAGTTGATTTTCCAGCCTACATCTTTGTAGTGCTTCTGTCTTTTTCTGTGGTCTGTTGGAGACTTTTTTGGCTCCATCTAGCCTCACACAATAAAGTTGATTTCATCACCAGGGGCTATTGATGGAAATATTACTTCCCAATCTCCACCCCACGCCTGCCCCTGTTGCACAAGTTATTGTCCTGTCCAAAACTGGTCATCTAGCTCTTATAGGACCACAGATCTGCAGCACAAGTTCATTCTTACCTCTTTCACATAGCAGATGTTTTCATCTTTCTTTAAATGTAGTTAAAATCTGACCACTTCTATCTTCATCACTGCCTGTACCCTGGATTGAGCTGCATCCCAGCTCACCTCCTTATCACATCTGCTTCCTTTTCCTCTGTGCCTTCCATTCTCATCCTCTTCTGACCCTTCTTTCTCATCCCAGGGTCATCCTGTGTAAGTCATATTATTTCAGTGTCCTGCTCCTAACCTTCCCATGGCTTTTCATCTTAGGCTGAGGAAAAGCCAGTACTGCGCTAACATGTTATATAGTTGAATAATTCGTTCTTTATTCCTTTCTGCTAGAAGGTAAGGGTCACAAGAGCAGGAAACTCTGGCTTTTCTTTTAACTGCTATGTAGCAAACAATACCTGGCAAGTAGTCAGCTCTCAGAAAAGATGCAATTAATGAGTGAGCAAGTGCTAGTATCAGAATCGTCCACTCTGAGAACAGTTTATCCAAACAACTGCAGTGGTGTGACAGTGGCTTTTGCTACATGGATAAGAATACAAAGCCCTCGTGCTCCACTGTACATGGCATCCACTTCATGTATGATTTCCCCCATTTTGTTTTCACCCATATTCTGCTACCGAAGCATCCAGCCCTCCCTTGAGCCCTCTGTGCTGTGAGTTCCAGTTCCCAGCTACAAGAAAAATCATGACCTCAAACGTGATGACAGATGTCAATTATTCTCGTCCTTAGCAAGGCTTTGGCTCATAATTGAGACTAAAAATTTCAGTGATAGATGGTCTTGTTCAATGTGGATGATTTTTATCAGGTATTGTGCTAAGCATGGATCAGCTCACATAGTCTTCTCATTAGCACCTTCAGGTAGATATTGTTACAATTTTCATTTCTCAGGTAAAGAGATTGGTACTTGGAAATATGAAGTAGTTTGCCCAATCCAGAAACTGTTTTATGAACTTTCATAAATATAAACAAAGTCGAATGTTACAACTAAACAGAACAATTTTATTAGATGCCAGCACATGTTTCATGTGATCATTCGTTTAAAAAAGTATATTCAACTCCTATTTGTCAGTGCTTTGGTTATATTCATTGTCTTGATAAAACTGTGTTCTTGAAACTTACATGCCAACATAGACAAGGTATCTAAAAGTGACCTTGACTTAAGACAACTGTCTTACATGTGTTATATATTCCTTGTCCTTTTAGTCTAGTTTTAAACCTCCGTATATGATAATTAACTTCATACAGTTAAATGAATCTGATGCTAAAAAAATAAAAAGGGCATGGAGAGAAGGGGAAAAGAATTTAAATTTGTTGTGTACAAGTACCAATTTTGTGTGGTGAGTGCAATCCTTATGTACTGCAAATGTGTACTAAGAAATGTCAAAACATTTTTTAAAATAAAAAAGAAAAAGTAAATAATCAACAGATCTAGTTCTTTGGAAAATCCAATAAAACAGACATCAATCAGGAAAAAATGCTTTATATTCTAATAGTGTTTTCCAGAGAGAGACAACAGGGCATAATTTCAGGCAGTTTTCCTTACTCTGAATCATCATAAAAACGTTTTAATAATTAGATTGTGACTGATTCAGGTAGCCTACTCAGGGAAAGTCTTTGAAGAGATGCCATCTGAGCCAAAACTTTAATGATGTAAAGAGCCAACTCTTGTAAGACCTGAATGAAGAATATTCCTAGTCAAGGACAACAAGGATGAGTCCTCTGAAGTTGGTGTTTACAAGAATAAAAGGAAAGTCAGGGTGGCTGCAACAGTCAGTGGAGGAGAATAGAATGTAATAATGGAGAGCTAAGATACAGGCCCTGGTAAGTAGGTTTTCATTCATTTTAAGTGAGATGCAAATCTACTGGAGTGCTTTTAGTGAAGGAGAGCTGTGCTCTGATTTTGTGTTGAGATGACCCCAGCAACTGTGTGAGACCGAAGTGAATAATGAAAGATCTGTTAACTTCTGATGTACCAGTGGTTTTCCTTATGACTATCAAAGAAATGAGCTTCTGAACCTTATCTGTAAATACAAGAGCTTTGATATTAAGAAATGTCCAAGTATGAATGATCATAATCCTAGAGCTTATATCCCCAAATTCCTACACTCATGAATTAAGCAGGATCTCAGCATCCACCTATAAGGTTAGTGGAAGAGTATACTTGTTGGATGAATGTGAAAACATAGACTATAGAGTACTCGTTCTCTCATCAGTGCCTGGAAATGTTTTCTAAGACAAGCCTTTGTGAAAGCAATCGTGATTCAAGAATTGCATTTGGGGCACGAATTAGAAGTTTTAAAAAATCTTCAGATTTTAATTACTCTTGCAGAAATGTAGCATGGCAGCACTATTTTCCAGGTCATGTGAGCCATTAAAAATTGCATCCTCTGGGGGCTGGGGATTTAGCTCAGCGGCACAGCGCCTGCCTGCCAAGCGCAAGGTTGTGAGTTTGGTTCCCGGTACCGGAAAAAAAAACCAAAACCCAAACCAAAAACAAAACAAAACAAAAAAAAATTGCATCCTCTGAAGTTGGGAATGGCATGGACCTGGATGGAGGATGAAGGTTTTTCAGTTTCTATCTTTATGATGAGGTCAGCGGGTTAATGGGAGTGCTATTCCAAGCATACTGGGAATTCTGTTGGTCTTCTCAGCCAGTAATCGCCCCTGATGACAACATCATGTAACCAATAAGAAGACATTAATAGCATCTTTTCTCCAAGACTTCCTGCTTGCATGATCACCCGGACCTGTGCTCTTGCCATTGTCATGACTTTTCTCCACCCCACTTTCTCCACCCATGTGTGCCCTCTGTCTTCTGCTGACTTTTGTGATACTCTGTAGTATCTTCATGGAAGTGTCCAGTAGTGTACCTCAGTAGCAACCTCCTTTCCCAGTGCTCACACTGGGGCATCTTAAAAACTTTCTCTGTACCTCGTAATCTGCATTCCAACCAGTTCTCCTTGGTTGGGAACAACGTATTGGAGCCGTACTGTTTATATAATTAACGCATCTAAATATACATGAGTAATTTTTCCAAAAAAAGTTGACTAGATATACAGGTGTATCAGTCAGGGTTTACTAGAGGAACAGATATAATACAAGATAAACAAATGTACAAGGAATTACAAGTTTGGCTTACAATGGTCAGCTA